>NC_143013.1:82534699-82662199 GCF_055824585.1 Amblyomma mixtum
TATATTCCATGCAGAGAACAGTAAAATCGGTGGTAACTTAGGGTAACGGAGTAATGGCGGCAGAGGTTCGCGTTGTCAGGTGAAATTGTAAAATTTGCGGAAATTGGGAGGGGAGGCGGCAGCTGGAGCTGTACAAGGATTAAGATTAATGGTGGTCTTTGTCCTAGTTACGGTTACTTGCATCTCCGATGAAAATAGCAGTCCAATGCTACCACATCTCACCAAAACAAGGTATAGACACGGTAACTGCGCGTAGTAGGAAGTGTGCCATAGGGCAAAGGCCGAAAAGCTTTACAGTCAGAGTCAGTTGTGTGTCAACGTCAGCATTCTGTCCCCAGTTGGTTCGTAATATGTATAACGAATGCATGTAGCTAGCCACAGAAACGACAAGAGACAAAAAAAAAAATAGAACATTCTCATTCTCAACTGACCCTGTCGCGCAGACTACACTAACAAGCATGACTTTTAGATAGATATATCTGATGTTATTCTTCTTATTGTTTACACTGCCATTTGCACGAATGCCTTTCCTTACATGGTGGTCACTGCAGTTACTTGCATCTCCAATGAAAATAGCGGTGCAAGATAAGGGAACGAAGAGTCCAACCATGCTCCTGTATTTTATTCGGCCTCTTGCGGAATAAGCATCCGTAGAACAATTCATTCTGTGAAAGTCAAGTTATATGCGATCACTTGCAGACTGATTCGCACTATGCTCCTACTGTATTCAAGTGGCTCTCAAGAACCAGTCAAGAAGAGCCCTTTAGTTAGAACCTGCCTCAACAATGGCATTGCGTATTTGCTGCAGCCAGCTGCAGCTTTCGAGGCGCTGCCATGTTTAGTAGGATAGGATGTATACCTTCTATAAACCTGTTTATAAAAAAAATACACCTTCATCTGGTGGGTATGAGGAAACATTTATCGGAAAACGATATTGGTGCAAGAAAACCGCATTTTCATTTAAGTGCGCAAGTCTATACATAAACATGAATGCACCTATATGGGAGTAAAGAGGGGAGTTTACTCCCCCCCTTACTCCTTTCTGCTTACAGTGTAGCGGCACGGTCTGTTGCGCTCACACCGCTCTGCGATCATGAGAGAAATGTGCCTTCGCTCTCGTACTACAACGTCACGACTTTCGCCGCCTCTTTCCCACCGCGTCTCTCTCTTCATGCAAACCAACCAAGGCAGCACGTGCAGCTCCCAAGTGGTGAGGGAAAGTTGGGGCTCATCTCGGCGCTAGGCTTAAATACACTGCAACCGCTTCTCGAAGTGTACTTTCGCCACCGGGAATGCCGTGTTTAACCCCGCTCCGCGAGCACGTTCTGGCCGACGCCTCACGCCGCGGCGTCTCGACAATTGGTTGCAATTACTGCTGCTTCTGCTGCCTGCTTCTTTACCGTGTTCCAAACACCCGCGTGCCTTTCTTCGCCTCGGCAGAGAGAACGAGAGAAAAGAAAACGAAGTTGGCGTGGTGCAATCTGCCTTTTCGACACGCCGCAGCCGCCCAGGAACCACGGCGTGAACATCGCCCCCTACAAGCCCCTTTCTCCCAGTTCCCACGGCCAGCTCCAGTTCAAGAGCAATAGTAGTAAGTGCATAAGATGGCCCCTTACTGCACCTCCAAATTTCTGTTTATCTCTCTCGCAAGAGGACTAGAAACTTGCAAGTCAGGAGGCAATGCCTTTCAGCTTTCTTTCTTTCTCTCTTTCTTTCCTTCTTTCTTTCTTTCTTTCTTTCTTTCTTTCTTTCTTTCTTTCTTTCTTTCTTTCTTTCTTTCTTTCTTTCTTTCTTTCTTTCTTTCTTTCTTTCTTTCTTTCTTTCTTCCTTTCTTTCTTTCTTTCTTTCTTTCTTTCTTTCTTCCTTTCTTTCTTTCTTTCTTTCTTTCTTTCTTTCTTTCTTTCTTTCTTTCCTTCTTTCTTTCTTTCTTTCTTTCCTTCCTTCCTTCTTTCTTCCTTTCTTTCTTTCTTTCTTTCTTTCTGTCTTCCTTTCTCTCTCTCTTTCTTTCTCTCTTTCCCTTCCTGCCTTCCTTCCTTCCTTTCTTTCTTTCCCTTGCTTCCTTCCTTCCTTCCTTCCTTCCTTCCTTCCTTCCTTCCTTTCTTTCTTTCTTTCCCTTGCTTCCTTCCTTCCTTCCTTCCCTCCTTTCTTGCTTTCTTTCTTTCCCTCCCTTCCTTCCTTCCTTCCTTCCTTCCTTTCTTTCTTTCTTTATTTCTTTCCCTTGCTTCCTTCCTTTCTTTCTTTCTTTTTTTCTTTCCTTCTTTCTTTCTTTCTTTCCCTTGCTTCCTTCTTTCCTTCCTTCCTTCCTTCCTTCCTTTCTTTCTTTCTTTCTTTCTTTCCTTCTTCCTTCCTTTCTTTCTCTCTCTCTCTCTTCCTTTCTCCCCTCCCTCTCTCTCTTCCTTTCCTTCTTTGTTTCTTTCTTCCTTTCTTTATTTATTTATTTATTTATTTATTTAGTTCTTTCGCAATAGTTGCGGAGGGAACTTTCTCCCCGGTGTGGGAGGATTCCCACCACGGACCATTGGCCCACTGACCAGGCGTCACGTGACGTCTAACTTCCGGTCCGTGAGGTCCGCGCCTGGCTCGCCCGCTGAGTAAGGCCGCTTGAAAGCCTAATCCGCTTATCGCCACTTGCTCCGGCCTTCAACTTAGCAGGTGTCGATAAGCGGGCTAGGTGTGCTTGCGGTCTTTCGTTAAGCTATGTTAATAAAAATCTCGAACCAGGCGGGAACCTCATGGAGCGGAAGGGAAGAAATGACCCATCGTGTGAATCAACCTTGTTCAAGCCGTCTGTATGTATCGACACGCCATCAGCTGTTGAAGGTGGGCTTATGAAAGACGCGAGAAGTTCAGATGCGAGGCTCGGTACATAGGAAAAGACGAAAAGTATCCTTTTATAGTTACGGCTGAGGCGATAATGCCGAGAACTGGGCGGATGCACTTGTTCACATCGTACACTACTAATTAAAAAGCCAGCCATAGTAGTTTATTAGCTCATATGAAGTCCTTCGCGCACTGAAGTTTGCTTGTGGCAAAATTCATTTAACGCGGATGAAGCTCTGCTTTCTCGTTATAAGCCTCGTACCTGTCGAGGGAAATTGTGGCCGAGTTAACTTTTTCGAAATTGGTATCCGAAGAATGGAAAAAAAAATACGCTTCGTACATATCTGGTGGCAGTAAATTTTGAGTGATCACCCAACGTTTGTTTCAGCTAATATGCTCGCGGGTGGCCTCGAGATTTCAAGACGCGTCTTTATTGCTGTTTGTGCTGTGGTGTTTTCATATTTATGATTTTCTTTCTACCTGGATTTCAAATTATCCTGCATCTTCGCGATCCGCCTCATATCCTCGTGAGTGGATCTTCATCATCGTACGAAGTGAATATCGGTGCTCCCTTACGTCGTTTTCAAGCATACTCCTTAAAATACAACGTATTGAAACACTTCATTATAAGTAATCATCCTCAAGCTTGACCGTCATTTTTAAAACCCCGTATGATGCCCAGATGACAAATAGAGCATGCCTTCCGTTTCGAAGGCAAGCCCTAGATGCCCCGAACGCCAACAGGTTCTGTGAAAAGCCGTTAGTTTCGAAGAATCCCATATCATGGTTCGCGTATGTTCTTGCGCCACAGGCAAGGTAAAATAATTACTGGGAGGAAGCAACTACGATTAAACATTTTTTTTTATTTGTACTCTTCTCTTTTTAATAAGCATTCCTCCCAGTCCTAACGCTTCTATTCCTGTCCACTCTGAGTCCTCGCCCACGCCTTCCCGGGGTGGGGCCCTTGTTATCTCGGGAAGACGACGTCATCCCGCCGACTCTGTCCGGGCGGGTCCGACCGCGGCCTCATTCTATGCTTCTTTAGCGGAGCGAACAATACACACGAGGAAGAAGAGGCTGTCTCGCGGACACGCGTCGGGATCGCCGCTCGCAATCCACACCGCGTCCCGCAGGGGAGGTCCGGCTCGCTGACACGCGCCGAATGAGGCGGGGAGGGCGCTTGCGGCCGCGATAATTCAAACCGCCCCGCTGTACGTATGAGGACAGAAGCGCTGATCCAACTCTCCGGCTGAGCTCCCCCACGCGCGCTCAGGCTTTTGTGCCTGCGAGGCGAGTGTGGAGGAGCCGCTCAAGAAGCCGCAGAATGAGCGTGCACCGGCTGCCTAAACCAGCAGAACCGCGCGGTTGCATGAATTCTGTGCAGCGCCTAGTAGGGCTGCTGAGAGAGGATTGGGGAGGCTTGATCTTCGCGCGGGAGAGGAAGCATTTTCTTTGATCTTGGGACTCTCACTGGCCTCGTTAAAACGCCGCCAGGTATGGTCTGATGGAAAAACATATTCGCCATGGAACCACCGGCTTTTCACAAATATTGAAGGTCGGGCGTGTCGAAAAAAAAATTGCGAACCTGGCTGAGCAAGTTCCCGAAACAGAGGCCACACACTTATTCTTTCTAAGGCGGAAACCCGAACCACCTGTCCTGAGCACGGTAGCTCGCAGGTGCACGGTTTTAATTGCACTCCCATAAACCTTCTACGCCAGGTAGTTCTGGGCGTCGGCAATTTTTAAAGACGCTAGTTAAAGTCCATGCTTTTCAGTGAGTGAATAATTGCTGCATTGAGGAGCAAGTGTACTTTGACCAAACAAAGAATGAAATGTGTGAAGAGAGAAGTGGTTGCTTCCATAAAGAGCTCTCTCTCTCTCTCTCTAGCTTTCTCCCGTACTAAACACGCGAGGCGGAGCTCCTGTCTGTAAAACACTGCACGCAATTAACAGCAGAAATGGTCGGGCACGTGCTCTGCTCCTCTGCGTGTAGACCAAAGCCCAGAGGGGACACTCGGCGGAGAAAGCTCATTTCGCTTGCGAGACACGCGGACAGCCGAGTGAGAGGACAGACAGCCTCCGCATCTGACTGCTGCTTGTCGGTTTGCTTTGGCCATGGCACGCTTCGTGTTGTTTGCTTCTTGCCTTGCCCCCATCCCCTCTGTATTTGCGGGTCCTGAGTAGTGAAGAGGGCATCGGACCTACATAGAACGAGCGTCCGCGTCTTCTGATGGCTTAGGGACACCGACGAAGAGTGCGAACGACAGGACGTACCCTATGGCTTTGTTCATCCGCACGTCGCTGCGTATACAGTAGGGCCCGCAGCATTACAAGTCAACTGGTGAGTCGGACTCGATCGGTCAGGTTTCCATAGTGCATGTGCGAGAGTGAGAAAGATGAGGAAAGAGTGAAAGGGAAGCCACGCAAAAACACTCCGAGCGAATAGCTGTGCCCCTCTTCGCCTGCTGTGTTAATTGATTTTTCCGCATTACAAAACTATACGGCTGTTACGGGTGGCTTGGAAATGCAGCTACGGAAAGGCGCTTATGCAAATGCTCACAACTGAATCAACAAGCGATAACGAAGATAGTATAAATAACGCATAAACATAATAGACATTTTCCGCTACTCAGCTGCACCCCACAATATTAAAAAGCAATAGAAAGAATATAGGCAAGATGCACGTATTTATTGACCTGTAGAACAATACGCTAATCAAGAAACTGCCCGAAATAGGCAACAGTCACATTGCATAGGGAAGAAAAAAGGCCAATATGGGATTTTTGCTCTTCGGGCTCGTGCTCAGGTA
This sequence comes from Amblyomma mixtum, assembly GCF_055824585.1. Lineage (NCBI taxonomy): Eukaryota > Metazoa > Arthropoda > Arachnida > Ixodida > Ixodidae > Amblyomma > Amblyomma mixtum. The sequence goes on from NC_143013.1 coordinate 82,540,329, forward strand.
TTACAGGAATTTTCATTGCAGGGAAATTACATTGAGATGAGCAAGCACGTCTTTAACTTCATCTCCTTTTTTGCAGCCTAGTATGACCAGCTTTGTGCCACAGTTGGCTGGATTTGACGGAAAAATGTGCTACGCTGGGCAGTTCTAGTAGCCGCATGGTGGACACCAGGTGTAACTACTCTCGAGGTTTACATTACCCAGGGGAGACCGAGAAAATGGCACAAACGATATATACATCCTGTTGTGGCTATCCTTTCAGCCCTACTGTGTGATCGTTTATGTAGCGCTGAACACAAGGCCGAGTTACCGACCCCTCAGATGATCAGATTTGTGCCTTGCGACGTCCTAAATATACGTTTGCTCCCCGCTGGACCGCAGATCCGACAGCGGTAAATTCCCAATCTACCCTTCCTCCCACTTTTGTCCCGGAAGAGCCCGCTTCAAGGCCCGAAGACCTTCGTCGCGGGACCACACAGGACGAATTTGTTATCGATAACGGAACTGGTGAACGCGGTACTCTCACTTCTCACTAATCACGAGTTGACCGTGTGGAGCCAGATGTGTGACGTCATTAAGTTTCTCTTGCGATGGGTACTAAAACGACACTGCTACGAGAACACCTTGAACCGCCTAAGAACTCCTGAATATAGCTGTCGGAAGAGGGAAGTCGGCCAGGACTCAATACCCTGGATGTACGCTTTGTACAACATACATTCGGTTTCTTTGCAAATCCAATGGGGTGGGACTGCGTTGAAGGCGCTGCGGAAAATAGCATTCTCACTACAGCAGGGGCTTTGATTAGTTTCGGCGCGCAATGTCTGGCCGCAACCCAGCGGTCACCATCTTCACCCGTGCCGCAAGACCTCGGCCAAAGACGTCATCGTTCATTGCCCTGGAAGCGTTGGCGGACAGTTCCCTCAAGAGGGGCAACGACTGTCGTCGTGCGGCACCGTCGCTGTCCCGTCGATGCAGCAGCACGCAGCCGCGGCGTCGGCGCATCACCGGCCCGCGGGCGACGCTGAGCGCGCACACCGCCAAGAGAGAGCGAAAACGACACAGGCCGTATAGTATAGCCGCAGCGGGCCGCAGACAGTTCCTCGATATATGGGTCACAAAGGCAGCAGCCCTTCTCCGGTCGCTTCCCTCTTCTCCTCGCCGCTCGGTTGCTGACCCTGACCATGAGGCCAGGCCTGCTGGCGAGGAGGAGTCGCAGGAGGGCGAAGGAGACCCTTCTCACGCGGAGTCCGCGCGCGAGTAACGGAACATCTCTCTCCTCGATCGGTACAGGACGGACGAGGAGGAATTCGGGCGGTGGCGCGCATCGGAGGCTGAGAGAGGGAGAGAAGGAAAGGCTTGACGCTCACTTCCGAGCAGCCCTCCGACTATGTCGCTAGAAGAGGGAGAGTCTACGTACGGGTGAGTAAGGGAGAGCTAGCACAGAGGAGGCTTCGAATCGGCTGGGGCATCCGTCCCAGAGCGCCGAAGCCCCCGTGATGGGGGCAGCGTGGTCCGACGCGGGCTGTCCCCATTTTGCTCTCGTTTTGGCCATTGGATGCAGAGGGGGCGGCCATCGCCGAAGGAAAGGAGCCACTGCTGGTGTAGGAGAAAGGGCGCTGCCACCCCCGGTCCCTTTCCCGCCTCGGTATAAAAACCTGGCGCTTCCTCAATGGACGTCTTGCTGCCCAGAGCGCGCGCGAGCACCAACGATTGTCTGTGGATTTCGTTGTCGCCAGTGCTGATCCCCCGGTGTTGGACTACGCTCAGTGTGTGTGGGTGGTTGCCCTCTCCTTCGACGCAAGATGGCGCGCGGAAGGTGCGGGACAGTGCCGGTGAGTAGCAAGCCCGGGCTACGGCCCCTTCAGCGGACTCTGACCCGGGTCGTCGCGGTGCAGGTCGAGCAACCAGTGACCGGGTTCGCCGCATACTGAGGACTCTGCTGCGTTTGCAACGCAGATTCGAGATATCAGACACGGCACAGAAATGCGTCAGGAGGTTTGACGTCGAGGGTTGTGCAGAAGCGGCTACGCGTGCCGTATGTGCACTTCTTCACGCTCCATTTGCCCGATACGCTTCGCGCGGCCGCAGCCCCCGGTGTGCGTTCGTTCCGTTACGCACCGGACACCCGTCACGCTTACGCAAGTGTGACGCTATGCATCGGCGAAATGCGCGCTGAGATGACAAGCTAGTAGCTTTTCACTCCAGCTTCCTTTCGGGGACAAGCACGCTTGAAGTCTACAACCGGAGACTAGAGGTCACTAACGTATAGAGCCTGCATTTTTGCAGAGCCCAGTTTACAGTTTTCAAGCCAAGCGTGGGTGTAGTTGGGTGAAGCCTGATTTTGATTGGTGAGACACAAAGACATGAGCAGAGTGACCGTTACTGTCGTCTGCAGGATTCGAACCTGGCACTATAGCTATTGGCTTCGGGGATAAAATGCGATTATATTCATCTTGAAAAGGCAATTCAGCACGGGCACGCGGCAAGAAAACAGTGTGGCGACGCGTGCATGCTTAGCTTTTATTCTACTGCCCACGCTTTAACTTGCATGGGCGCGCATATGATGGCATATCTTTCAGAGTCACTGCGGTCGTGTCTTATTTGCCCCTTCTCGCTGTCGTTGCTTGACGCGCGTCTTCAATATTTTCGCAGGAGTTCTCGAAAGCCGTAAGGACAATGCTTACACTGATGGCGAGACCAAAATGAGATAAACTAAAATAAAATGCATAACGACGCTGTAAACAAGCCATCGTTGATAAGCACGCTGATGTGTTTAGCGCAATATGTATGCTTAGATTTGTTCAGGAAGGATTTTAAACTTTCGTTCATGTCGTTGGTGTGAGACAGCTGTTGTAAGGGGATTGTTTTGAAGCCCGAAATAAGATCAGGACAAAATGCGTATAAACAGCGTTTGTAATCGTCTGTCCACAGTCTTTAAGCCAAGCTGCGTCCTTGAGTTGGTCACATGTAGTTATAGTCCGCTTTTCAATCGTTCGTCCGAAAAACATTTTTATCACTCATTTGAATTATGGATGCAGTTGCAGTGAACAGTGACGCTTCTGGTCCTGAGGCTCTTCATTGTGCCACAAAAATTACTGCGCACAAGAACGATTTAACATCCGTGCTTTACGTTGCGCAGTTGATATGTCCACAAAGATTCAGAGATGCTGTGCAAGGTGCAGGCTACCTCAACCAGCTGGGGTAGCCTGGAGTGACCTTGTGAATGCTGGGGATCCTTATTTTTAGAATTTTTCAGCACTGCCCCAAGCTGTCGAATGTACAAGGCGGTTGAAAAGCGCATGTTTGAGGCTTATTAGAAAAGATGACCTGACCGAGGCAGATAGGGATGTGGGCATGTTCCCTTCGGTGAAGTCAAGCATCCTTTCCAAGCGTCAGCTCATGTTTGTCAGTTAACCATCTCGCCAATGTCAGAAGACAGTAAAACGAAAGTCTTCAGTGACGCTACTCTCGTTAAGAAAAATACAACTTTGCTTTCTACGCGATGGGCATTGTACTAGTTTTGCACCGCATTATGTTTTACAGCGACAGCTTTACAGGAGAGAGTTCCCCTAATATGCGGCGTCACTTTGCTCTATGCCGTAACTGACAATCCCTCGTTGATCTGCTGTTGAGGGGGAGCTGTTCATATAGCTTCCTGCTTGCTTCAGTATTCCTCATGGGCCTGGCATTGTAGGCCGCCCTTGTAGTGAACCAACCCCCACAAATTACGTTGAGCCAATCAGAACAGAAACGCGCTAAATAAAGCTTTCTTGTGAGCATTGTCTCTCTCTTTTCCTTTTTAGCACGGTTCACGTTTTCCCACCTTCACCAATATGCAATCGATAAGCTTTTCACGGTATTAAGCCGCTAGGCCAATGGTCAGTCTCAATTTTTCAGTGACGCGATAATTAAGAAGTGGAATGCGGGTGCTTTCGCCTCTATACACGCGCGTATGACAGCAAGACCTTGAAAAGGTGGAATGTGCGTGTTCAGGTGCCTTGATTCAATTGGCAACCACGGTAGACCAGTATTCAGTGCATGGGAGGGTTTTCGCATTCCGCCTAAGGTATGTACAGTCACTTCTGTTATATAGGTATATGAGTGTCGCTCTCTCTAACTAAATCTCACGACGCTGCACTAGATAATTGCTGCAAATCGCACTTCATTTCAAGGAAATCTTTTCGTCGTCATACAAAGAAATCCTGGACGTCTACTGACTACAAGCCACTTTATGACGATCAGTTGCTGTAACAACACAACTCTGACTGTCTTTGATTGCAAAAGTCCTATTTACTGAAACTTACGAATTCGCGGTTTCTTTTGATGGACGTAGTTTGCGGCAGGAAACACGTGGAAGGCATATGTCCGCACAAGTTCCAGAAGTTCCATTAAGAAAGAGCGTTCCGATAAGGCACGGTGCATATTTATTTTCATTGTGGCTTTCTATTTGCTCGTATTGTGGTACCTTAAGTTACGTGCAAGAAGAACAATACAGCAGTCGGCTCTGTTAGCAAAACTTTGTGAAGACAACCTGAGCTCCCAAAATTACTTTCAGCAACCGGTGGAAGAAGCTCAAGATAATGGCATCACGGGGATGCACCCGTGTATCCTTCTTTTTTACGTCTGCATTTCTTGCTCCTTCTTCCAATACCGAACAGGCTGCCATATTTCCGTAAGCCAAGCCTATTATTTGCGCTTCTACATTTATTCTTTATTTCACTGTATGAGTTCAAATGCTAAAAAAGAAACATTGGCAGGTGATTGTTCATTGTCATGCGGCAAATCTGCGGACGCAGATTTGCTTTTGCCGTTCTATTTTTTAGTGTGAAAGCCCTCATACGCTCACTAAAACCTACCATGAATATAGTCGCGATCTTTCTTGTGGTTTTGCCTATATACAACGATACCAAGTTTAGTTAGAAATAAATCAAATAAATACCCCACGACTGCGAGTCGAACCCGCGGCGGCGCGGACAGATCAGCTTCGCAGGGCGCTGCGCGAGAGCACAGCTGAACACGCCTCGTGTTAAACTGCAGCGAACTTTCGCGCTCTGCATTGCACATCGTCGTATTCCATCTCCAGCGGGATCAGATCAGATCAGCTTGACCTCGATCAGAGCTGAACCTTAGTCTAATGTGGTCGCCGACGTGCGGACGACCCAGCAAAGCAAAACCATGAGCCAACCATGACTAAACGCATGCTTTCACACGTCTACTCGATTTAACTACGTTAAAACTCTGCCATTTTTCATTTACACTCTCGCATGACCTTTTCGCTTTTGCATGCGATGCTTAATGCACTGAAGAGGATTCTGAACTTGTCTTTTTGCCGCGGGAACTCGATCTACACGTTCCTAGCATTCTTAGAAACTGCAACTTATTGCCCTGTGTGGCCGATTTCCGTAATTAAATCGAATTAACGTCCGGCTTCCGCCTTTTTTTTTGAATTCTGCCTCGTACGGTGGGCGGAGTCGACCAACGCGTGAAGTGCCTTTTAGCCAGCTCCGTGGAGGCTTTGTTTTCGCTTTATTTTGTTTTTTAGGTTTCCATGAATAAATAGCTTCATTCGCAGATAATATAGCCGCAAAACAAGCCCGCAGAATTAAAAATACGCGCGGACTATTTGCTACTGCGGACTACTACATATTACTCCGCCGATGGCTGAGCGGCAAGCCGCCACGGGACTGGGTGAAAGGCACTCCACGCGTTTGTCGACTCCGCCCACCGTACGAGGGAGAATTAAAAAAAAAAAGGGCGGGAGCCGGACGTTAATTCGATTTAATTTGGGAAATCGGCCATACAGGGCAATAAGTCGCAGTTTCTAAGAATGCTAGGAACGTGTAGATCGAGTTCCCGCGGCAAAAAGACAAGTTCAGATTCCTCTTCAGTGCACCTTTAACGTTCTCATCATCGTCTCTGTTGCTCCGCTCGCCAAAAGCGCCCGGATGGCGCGCCGTAGTTGAGGTGTACAGCGCGTCTGAGATGTACCCTGAGAAGTGAGTCAATTTCTGGCCGTTAAGTTTGCTTTGAAATTAATTTAGCTGCCTTCGCAAACATACGCTACGCAGAACGGAGGGATGTACGATAGTGAAGGCGACGATATCCAAAGCACAGACCGAGTAGCTGTTAGCTAAACGCCCGGTTCAACAGGATGAGGTAATGGCCTAGTGGTCTATGGAACATGAAGAATGATTCAACTGGCTATTAACGCGAAGGAAAGCAGGTTTCATCTGGAGGCAGGAGCACGGCTTCAGGCTCCTCCCCTCGAGCTTTCTCCGCCTTTTCTTTGTTTCACTTTGTCGCCCAACCTACTTCTCTCGAGTAAAGTGATGGCTTAATCGTTTCTAGTGTTCCCTTTAAGTTTTACACATTATGGACATGAACTTTTTGCAACGGCCCGAGAAAGCAGCATTTCACCTTAATAAATACCATGTGCAAGCGAAAAAAGAAATCGGCGACGGCAGTGTGGTCTAAAACTCTGAGGAGGAAAGCTGATATGTTCGCACCCACTCGGGGTTACAAGTATGGTAAGTCTTTTTCTGCCCCGTCTCATTTCCTCCTCTCATTTCTTCGCTGAAGCATCGGCTTCAAACACACGCCGTCGGCATCTTAGCAAACAGTACTCTACTGCTAACGCAGTAAAATGACGCCGAAATCGCCACCCGTGAGCCAATAACGAACGGTACCAACTGCCCCCTTGTGATCAAGGAACACGTCATTACATTGCTTGGTTCGTACCGAACCCAACAGTCTTCAGTGCATTCGGCGCCAAATGGTGGCATTGTTGCTTCAATAGTCTGCAGACAAAAGACGCGCACTTCCAAGCTTTCTCTTCAATTCGTCATCGTTTACGACGGGTTTCAATACTGAAACTCTAGGAGGAAGGACAACTGGATAAATATCTCTCGGCGTATCACAAGCAGATATATAAATGGCGTAGCATAGGCGGTGCAGGAACAATCCCATCATTCGATACATCTAGCAGAAGACATCTCCAAGTAGCTATACGGTGTCTTCGCTGGAGGTCCACGGAAGAACGAGGTTCGCGGGCGATGCCACGGAGCTTCCTCGGTGTGTGTGCCGTCCTCCCATCTCATTGCGAGACAAAAAGGGGCCCTTAAGGACGACACCGCGTCAGTTGCATCACCGCCCACGTCCGCGCCGCTCAAACGGCTAATATGCACCTGAATGGTCCGTCGGGGACGCGGATTCGTTGACCCTCTGCCGGCATGATAGACGCGCCCGCCAGAAGCCGCCGCGCCCCTCGCTTCGAGACGCGCCGAAATAACCCATTGTGTGACGTCGCGGCAAAATAAAAGGGACCCAGCCACCGCCACATGCGCGCGCACTGCCCTGTCTTGCACCGCCTGCACTACCACTACTACACGAAGCGAGGAGGACGTTTCGGGTTCATAAACAATAGCCGGCGCTGTGTCCGCTTACGGCGCGGCCGCGCGGTGTGGTATGGAAACGGCGCGCTGACTGAATAGCCCGGAACGTGGCCCCTTTACGATCCCGGTCATCGCCGAGCGATGCGCGGTGAAAGGGCCTCCCAGTCAGATGAGAGTTGCTCATTTTTGTTTCTCTTATTACTTGCTGGTGTTTTGTTTCTGAAGCGCTCGACGCGTGTCGGCCTCTTAACGTTTGCAACTGCTAGAGCGTGCGGATATGCGTAAGCAACCGCTGAACGAACACACTGGTGTGTTCGTTTAGGTGTAAGTGCGGCGTCAGGCTCTGCGCTTTATCTTGTCGCTTGCCCGCAGTGCCTTTACTGAAGCTGTTGTTGTTGACTTTTAAAACGAGTAGACAAATGACCAAGGAAGAAGCGCCGTGCGTGCGAGCGAAATTAACGAGGGAGCGTGCGCGCTCTAGACAGATAATATCCGGACTGGGCGGGACTGGTTTAAAAACAGGAACTGAAAGAAGGCCGGGGTGAAAAGTGAACGCGGTGTATTGTTTGGGGCTAGGAGTGGGATGGGAGAGATCAGTGAATGCTTGGACTTCCGCTTGGAAGAGGCTGAAAGCTCCGAGGGCATCGTTACATCTTGGAGGAGGTGTCGGCATCGCTGAGGCTGTATGCAGGGGGAGGTTTTAATCGTCGGGCCTATTTTTGGAATTGGAGGACTTTATGGTCGATACGTTTGAAACATAACGTCGGTTCGGGGGTGTGAGGAAGCAGTTACATGACTTTCGGTTTCTTCTGCTTCCCGCGCGTGTAACTCGTGAGTTTAATCTGAGGCACGTGCATGTGCTTTTCAAGGAGCATTGAAGCTTCGCTGCCCAGTTCATTTTTTCATACCTCAACAGACCTCAAGAGAGGCATTGCGTAAGGGGGGGTCAAATACAACAATTTTTGTAAAGTAGTTTAAAAATAAGAATTATAAAAGTACAGCAAATAGACCAAAAAATAGTGAGCTCAGATTATAAGATCTTATCGATCTTATCAGTTCTTACAGATGTCCTCAGTAAGGGACACCGGTCATGAATTATCGACTAACGATGGAAGCAGTTACATTTCGGATTAAAGACACGTTCGTTGCAACGACAAATCAACTTCAAGTCCGGTGCAGATTACCGACGTCGTTTAAAGGGTTTTAGCACAGTGGGATCCGCTTCCGCGCTGCTCTATCCGCGCATGCGCAGAAGGCTCCGAGAGGTACACACCTGCCACTGCGCAAGCTTATAGTTGGCCCGCGTAAACGGATCACGGTAGTGGAACGCCGGTCATGTTATGCTAAAATTCCGTTATGTATGTATAAGCTGTAATACTCGAGTCAAGAAAAGAAAATACAGGACGCACTCAGTGCATGAATGACACGCATGCTAAGTACCCTCGCTGGAACTCTATTTCCCTGGTCACTTTTAACAGCAACTATATAACTATCTAACGACATCAAAATCCGCTTTAATTCTAGACCTCTGGGTAACGCGCAGGGCGAAAACTCCTAGTGTTGCAGAGCGCGCTTGTTCTAGGTGCTAGGGGTGTCAAATACAGGCCCCTGAACTTCATAAAGTTCAACGCACTTCTAATGCTCAGTGAGTATGTGGCCTGCTGGCGAACTTGCGAACAGATAAAGATGTGCGAACGTAGCACGGAAAATTTCGTTCAGATGATTTGTTACGACCATCTTTTGTTCGCCCCCGCTCCACTCTCCCTCAAAGAACTTTCTCGCGTTGTTGAAGCGTTCGACGGAGAAGCCAAACTCATTGGTGCGTGGCAGGAAAGCCGTGCTTTAGCCCTGCAAAAGTTCGCACGCAGGCTCATCGATGCGAAACGCATAAAAATACGTACAGCCCCCATACATCGTCCTCATATGCCTTAGAGCTGCTCATCAGCGTGCACCACAACACCAGCGAAAGAACGCGATACAAGCAGAAAGAAGTACCGGTCTTTCCCACGATTTCCGAACTCTCTGGAGGCGGCCCTTGGGGGAGGGGGGGGGGGGGGGGGGGGGGATGAGCACCGCCTCTCGCGTTACTTCGGGCATCAAGTGCTGCCGCCGCAGACAGCACGCAACGGACCGATAAGCTTTTCATGGACGTGTTATGTTTTCAGCACGTGAACATTCTTGAAGAGTGCGCCCGCAAAGCCTCGGCATGCCTCCCGTGTTATTGCCGATATTCTTTTTCCTTTTTCTACAGATCACGGAGACCACAAAAATAGGTCACTTGCTCCGATGGCTTGGGGAAGAATAATCACCCCTACGTGACTGGGTTCTCTGTCGTCGGGCCTTATGGAAAGATTCCTCTCTTCGGATGAGCTCGAGAAACAAAGCACGCGTTTTTGAGTCGAAAGGGAAGAGCGGAAGATGTCGCTGAACTGCGTTTTGCACGCTATAAATAGCCGGGTATCGCTTGTGGCGTGCTGGAATTCGCGGTTAGACGCACCTTTAAATAGGTTAGTAGCGGACTAACCTGATGCACGCTGATGAGTCAGGCCAAGGTAAATCAGACTAGAGCTTAGGGAAGTTTGCCTTGTAATGATTCACCTGAAATGCACCCATTGCGGCTGTAGCACGCTGCTTCTAGGACCAGGTTCGACTTTATTCGTAAGGCGGGCGCTTCTGACAATGAAACGAGAATGCGTTTTTTTTTTTTACCTTTAGATGGCGACCAGTAGTAATAGATGGCGCAATGGTAGTAATAGTTTTAGAAAGTGTTGACTTCGTGGCAAGGAAGCTAAATTTGTTTGCTTGCTTTTGTGGAATTCGCTCCGCCTAACACAGATAGAAAAGATAGCTGACTATATAAGCTGCGGAGTGCAGCAATTTGCTTGTCTTACTCGGTCGGTATTTCCTAAACGCGTCCTACTTTATGATGATGCAGTAAATGGTAACTGACTATAAACTGACAACAGCTGACTCACATTCATGTGTAGTTTCTCATGTGCCTATAGTAGGCAGACATGTGACGTCACAGGCGCCATTTTGTTGTACAGCGCGCAGCAGCAGCGGTGCAGGTCGGAGCAGGTGGAGATAACAAAATTAGGCATGTGCTCGGCCTTTCGCCGCGCTTCTTGTTCACAAAAATGTCGGCCATTTTGGTCTGGGTGTAGAAATGCCGATGCGTGGAGTGCCATGAATTATGAGGAAACGCGCATACAGGTATGATGATGAAACTATTACTCCAGGTTTTTTTTTACAAAGCTTTTAAACCCTGCCGCCTGTGGCACGATTCACGGTGCATGCCATAACATTTCAGGCAACTTAAAATGCGCAACAAAAGAGGACGAAAAAGACGCAAAATGAGCGTGGGGTCACGCCAAAGCATAGAAACTAGAAGCGAAGCGAAAAACAAAACAAAAAAGCAAAAAAAAAAGAAACACGAGAAGGAAAGTTGGAAACGAAAGCAGACGCACGCTCCGGGATAAAGCGTCGTCTGTACAGCCGCGACCTTAACCTTTGTGTGTAAGCGCCGCAGCCTCTGAGCGCCGCAACTGCCCTGGTTTTCAACTTTCTGCGGAGATTTTGATCGTGGGCATCGGCGGCGACCGCTGGGAGGATGCTCCACTTTGGAAAAGTGCACGCCGGGTTTTCTGTTTTTTTCTTTCGCAGCAAGGCAGGCAATATAACGATGCCTTACCCCCCCCCCCCCCCCCCCCTTTTATTCTACACCCTCTCCGAAACCGCCTTCTTCACCGCAGAACGTGTCTGAAGATGCAGGTTAAGGCGTCTACACTAGCGCGCTTGTACGATAACGTGCACGACACTTTGGACGAAGAAGCTAGAGAAATAAGAACGGCTGTATACCGAGAATGGGAGTCCCCTCTCACTTCAAAACCTGCCGCTCTCCGCGGCTGTTTCTGTGTTTCGAAGATTACGGGAGGGGAGGCTGTCTTGGTTTTAAAGGAAAGTAAAAGCGTGGAAAGCGAGGTCAGGTAGCGACCAACGCAAGGTATACGCCCGGATCAAGCAGCGGCTGGGTCTTGCGACGTCTAAACCTGCTTAGAGCAGCGTTCGTATAGGAGAACGAAGCAGCAGCGACCCGGTGTGCCGTGTGCGCCGGCGTCTTTCTTCTGATTCGGAGCGCTGGGAAAAGTGGGATGCGACGATAAATCGCGTGTTTACGAGCCAGACGTTTCTCGAGAATCGTAGGCCGAAGGCTCGAGGAATTCCTCCTTAATGACTCACAAACAGCATTCCGCAACTACCTACGCGGCAGAATAGGGCACAGAGCGCTCCGCATACTCAGCTCTGGGGGCCACATAACACAACGACAACCAAACGAAGAGCCAATCAGGCATACGATAGTATGGACGCCGGGACACGCGGGAGTAACAGGGAACCAAGAGGCGGACAGGATAGCTCGAGGGTACACTTACTTCCGAGCATCCAGAGTAGGCGACCTCGAGGGGAACGAACCTGTACCCCAAGATTATTCGTCGATACTACAGTGTCAATGTGTCAATGTGTGTAACGAATACAGTGTCAATGTGTGTAACGAAGAAAAAAAAGAAACTAGATTTTCCATACTCCCTAAACAGGACCACACTATCCCGTGTCACTTCACATCAATATCTTGGTGTTCTAATCTCCTCTGACCTTACCTGGACAGCGCATGTGCGAAAGGTAACTAACACGGCGATGCAGTAATTGTCCTTTATCAAGAGAGTTCTGAGACAAGCGACTACTGAAACCAAACGCCTTGCCTACGTCACACTTATCAGACCTACCTTAGAATATGCAAATATTATATGGTTCCCACACACAAAAGACAATATCTACTCACTGGAAATGGTCCAAAGAAAAGCTGCACGCTTTTTATTTAACCGCTACGGTCGTTCCGATTCAGCCACAGAGCTTTTACAGCGCGCTGGTCTTCATACTCTGACAAGTAGAGCAAAACTGCAGTGTTTGAAATTTCTCTATATACTTCTTCACAACTCATTCCAACTAAATTTTTCAGACTTTCTAGATCTAAGACATACGCGCCAAACCACACACATGCACTCAAATATGATACAGGAATTTTCTTGCAATAACAACTCGTTCTGGTATTCTTATTTTCCGATGTCCGTACGCGAATGGAACGCTTTGCAACCATGTATTACCGCACAGCCAACATTGGAAAAATTTATTGCGCTCGCTTGTTGACCCTGTTTCATCATGTGTATTTGTATTCTGTTTTTTTTTTTCTCCTTTTTTTCTCTTTTTTTTTTTTCATCCCACTCCTGTAATGACACCTCGGGGGTTGGCGGTATTACAAATAAATAAAAAATTCAGGGGGCACTTTGACTGTCTAAAGTGGGTAGAGGCGGAAGCGTTTTCCGCACCACCTTCGCTGTTTCTGTGGCACTGGTGGCGTCACATATATTTGAGTACTAATTACTAACTGATGGCAAATCACTAATTAATTGTTAATTACTGATTAATACCTGAATACTAATCAACTGCTAATTAATGACGCTTAAGCTTCGCCTTTAGGAGTGGAACGCGACAGCGCGTTGTAGCGCTGCCAGGGAGTCCATGGAACGCCACCACCCGTTCGGCGCGATGCCTTGCCCTTTGAACGCAACGCTTTTTGAGGAAAAGAAATGGCGCAGTAATTCTCTGTCATCTCGGTGGACACCTGAACCGCACCGTAGAGGAAGGGAGGTGGGAGTGAAAGAAGATAGATAAAGAGGAGCCGTAATGAAGAAAATGAAAATTGTATTTGAGGAAAGGAAATTACGCAGTAACTGTCTCACATATCTCGGTGGACACCAGTCAAAATTCAGGGGGGCACTTATTTGACCTAAAGTGTGGTCACTGATGTGTGGTTAAGATGTTAAGCTTCGCCCCTAAGAGTGGAACGCGACAGCGTCTTGCAACGCTGCCAAGGAGTCCATAGAACGCCATCGCCCATTCGGTTCTACGCCTCGCTCGTCGGTGAATTGCTTTTTGAGGAAAGGAAATGTATCTGTCTCTCATTTGTCGGTGGACACCTAAACCTCGCCGGAAGAGAATGGAGGAGGATGAGAGTGAGTGAAGACACCGTATTCACTAGACGCGCCTTTGTTCATTCCGAACCATCGAGCTGGTATGGCGGAGTCGATAGCGTGCTCGTATCTCACGCCGAAGACCGAGGTTCGATTCCTGAGCTCGACCAATTTCTTAATCGCTTTTATTTATTTATATGGCCTGACTAGTAAAGCTAATTAGGCTAATTGGGTAATTAAGCAATTAACTAAGCTCAGTTCCACTTACTTGGAGCATCACTATACGATCCCTTCAATTGGTTGTATGGTTACTAGCCAAAGTGCAATTGGCCCCGTTTGAAATTCGCGCACTGTGACGTCACGACCGTTTCCACCAATTGAAAAGGTGACATTTTCTGTCGACAACTGCTGCTTACAACGATGAGACATTAAAGGCTTCCGCCTTAATAAATAAATATAAGCGCATTAGTGTTAGACGTGTTTCATAGTCGGCTTTATCATACTTACCTATCCCGGTGGGAACGCCTCCTGCCCTTTTCCCTCTAACATTCCCCCCCCCCCCCCCCCCCCCCCGCGTCACTTCTTTCTCTGCATTTCTCGATAGTTGGAGGTGCATGAAGCGGATTATTTAGGACAAGTATACCTTTTAGAGCTGCACCGATGCGATTTCTGTCCGTGCATTAGACCCTTTTGAAACGCAATGAAACTGGTTTCGCCGCGTTTCAAGAAGTTCGGCACTGGTGGACAACCAGATCAAGACAAAGGATGAAAACGCTTACCAACGCTTGGCAGCTGCACGTGATGTCATGAAAATCACGTCAACATTCTCTACGTCCTAAAATACATGAACTGAACCTGGCTTTGCTGAGTTAAAAATTGAGCCTTCTGACAGAGCTCGGGTATGAAGGATTGTTGTTAAGCTGGCTTAGCATTAATAAAAAGGGTCCATTTTGTGCATCTGTCCAACTGAATGAAATTGAACGTCGCTCCCATTATAGTTTATGCTATGATGCGCATGACGAATCAGTCGCACACACTAAGCTCTTAATGACTTGTAAATTCCATTACATAAAAGTAACGCAAATGGAACACCTTAATCAGTTAGGTTACACGCGCACACACAGCACGTCATATTTCCAGGGACAGTGATACTATTTAATATTCTTAGGGGATGTTAGCCTGGCGATGCTCCTAACGCGCTACTCCAGATAACAGTGACAACAACAAAAAAAAAAGAAGTAATACAAGCGTAAAATAAAAAAAAAGTTTAAACACGCACCAAATTCAAAGTATTGACAAGGATCTGATCTTCAGAGGAATTCAGGATTTGGAATGTCCGCCACTATAGTCCACAGTGGTTTCCCCACGGCCCAACAGCACTATACGCACTCAGGCAATACTTTGAGCGTATCCTTGGTGGTTTTGGTTCTTCGTGTATGTATCAGGAACTGCGAAAGCTTCGTGGCTAATGTAGCGCAACCCGAACAGAAAAGGTTTCACTCCTTTGAAGTGAAAATACAAGAGGTATGCAGAATATGCCCATGACTTGTAGCGCTCATGTACTTTCTCATTTGGTGGGGTTATCGAAAGGTTGAGATGATTGTAAGTTACAGACTGAACTAGCCGTGAATAAAATTGACAGCTATTCTTCCACCGTGGCGACACTGTGGCCTATTGCACGTAATTACGGCAAAATAGCACTGCCCATACCGGAAGAAGTTACCTAGTAAAGTCAAATACCAAAACCTGACGGAACTCTCACACTTTCCCCTCTGTCATGACAGCGCCTTACTATGCCGCACCACGGAAACTCGCAGGGGTCACAGTGAGAAAGGTAAGCACCTATATCAGACATTCCTGGGAAAAAAATCCCGTGTACGCGCAAAACCGAAAGCGCCTCTCTTCGCGTGACCTTTGACCTCGCTTCCTTGCCATTGGGGTCAGCCGTGGAGCATCGTGATTATCCGCCAACGCGGAATCGAGATTTACGACCTTCTGTGAAAGCACACAGCCGCGGGGCACACCGGGGGCACCTTCGCACCGCATCTAACCGCAACGAAAGCGACGGTACACAGCCCGCTTCGGGCGGAGTGGGTCACGCCGTGACCCCTGCCCTTGACTTAGGCTTAGCTTCGGGCGCGCCGCTCGCACGCGGGAGCCGGTGTATTGGCACGCGCGTAAGAAGGGAAAGACAAAGCACTCCCCCCCCCCCCCCCCCCTCCCCTTGGCACCCGAGTTGGAAGCAGAGAGGTATATGTTTGTTCACCCGGCCACCAGAGCTGCACGGTGTTTTATGATGATGGACTGCAGATGATATTGTCTGGAGCTGGAGGTACGCCGTGATGAGATGGGCGCAATGACACCGTTACCTACGGTGGAAAATCGAGTATGCTGCGTTACTATGAACAACGCTGTGTTTTTGGGCCGACTGAGCGTTGCGGCTAAAGAAGGGTCACGGAATAAGGCGTGTCGAAGTGGAAGGTTGGCTGCGAACTGCTGATTCTGAACAGATCGACGTTACCCTGCATACCCGACCTTCAGGAACACATCGAAAGTAAGCGTGCATTATACTTGCGCCGAAGATATTTATAGCAGCTCGCCGTGTGCAGGACCGGACAATCAGAAAATGCAACCGCTGTCCGAATGTTAAAACGTATCTCACTCGACCGTAATCTAATAACACCTTCTATTTCTACCTGCATGTGTATGCCAAGACCGCCACTACTGATAGCCGCGGTGTTGTGCTTTCTTACATTGATAACTTGAGGCTTCATATGCACTGATAGGCTGCTGTAGAGTCATCAACAGAACTAAAAAAATAAACTCCAGGCGCAACATCCTGTTCACAACGGACAGTAATCTTCGTGAATTTATGCCGTAGATCACTAAAGGAAGAGACACACATCATGCCACATCACTAACCACAAAGAGGAACTCGCTTCTTATCTTTAAGTGAGCTATTACTCCGGGAGCGACGCATGAAAGGAACAAATCTTTCTCGAACATCGGTTTTGTTTTGATCTGAACCACTCCGACAGGCACGATAGGGCCTTCGTTCCAATTTTCGCGCGGCCACCTGGCACAACACGCCTGCTATTACTCTTAGACAAACGACTACAGCGAAGGACTCTGCCCTACATTTGTTTTTCGTGCCTCTCTACACATCTTCTCACGCGCCTTCCATCTGCATTCCTCGCTACTTTGTTCATCTTGCTTCTGGTTGTTGCTTTCTTTATTTTATGTATTTCTGGCGCAGGCAGTTTCAATTACGTAGTTTTGTAGTCTCACGCCATCTTCTCACGTGCCCTCTATCAACATACTTGGTTTCTCCATTTATCTCCCTTCTAGTCACTGCTTTCTGTTCGCTATTTTTCGCATCCGCAGTTTCAATTACACCAGCAACATGATATGTGGTCTTCATCTTCCTGCATCCTATTGGCCACGGTTCTCCACGCTCTTCTGTTGTTCTCTTCGCTGCTTGGATTGGATATGTCTCGTACATACGGGCAAGAGTCTGGACACGTGCCCCTAGTACGAAGCGTCCGCGGCCACAGTGTGCGCCGATTCCATTCCCCCAAACAGCCCTAATAACAGCCACTCGCCATTGGACAGCTCGGCGGGTGGGGCGCGACAGAAGAAAGTATTTTGAGCAGAGGAACAAGAGAAAACGGCGGAGGGAACGGAGCTGTTGACCTAGAATCCGGCCACTTTCTTTAAAAATAAGAGCTGGATAGGAAGACAGGAGACAGGGCAAGTGTGCGTGTGTGAGTAGAGGGGGGGGGGGGGGATGCATGAACAAGAAGGGAGGGTACGGGAAGGGACGTTGGAGGCGGAGGTGTCCACTTTCCAATCTAGGTCAAAGGTCCCCCCCTTCCTCGCACTCACACGGCCTCGTTCCTCACACTAAAAGCGAGTCGCCGGCTCGGCGTTGCTGGTGACGCTCCTGTTATTTTGACGAGCCCAGGAAAGGACGGGCGAAGTAAAAAAAGCGAGCGACAGAACAGTGAGAGAAAATGAAGTTCACGGCTGTTCCCCGCTAGCTTGTTTTTTTCCCGTGGGTACGAATTCAGCGTCAATGTCAAGTGCACGTTGGGACGGCGAACAAAGAGACAGGAGAAAAATGCCGGAGAGGAACAGAAAGAAAGAAGAGGAAGAGAAAAAGAAAAAGTCTCCAAGGTTCAGTGATTTCCCCAGCCGTTCTGAAGCGTTTTCCAGAAAGATTCTGACGGATTTATAGGCAAAAAGCTGTTCCTGACTCTATAAAGTCTCTATAAACTAGCACGTCTGCTTGACTCAAACCTCGCTCACGGATTTAAATCAGTCCTATAATTTACACTCCCCTTTCGGTATCGTTTTCTAGTAGCTGCGATGAAGTCGAATAACTCTTGGTGCTTACCTCTTGCACTTCCTGGAGTAGGAAAGTAATGGTGTGGTTCTTCAAGTTATTGAGGTGAGCGCATGTATAACGTGGTTTTAACTGCGCTAGCTCCTGGAAACGCGGTGCCACAGAAGTGGGCTTAATGCGCAGGTGCCCGTTTAAGTCGCCGAACTAAAACGCTACGCGTTAAAGTCGTTGACCCCTTGGTAGCTTTTCGGCCTGTTAGTTCAAACAAGATGCTCGGCAGAAACGTGTGAGACGTCAGCTCGGTTGATGAACTTTCACGAGAACGCCTCTGAACTCGCTGTTGTCTCTCACTAAGGACGCATGAGGTAAGAGCGTAACAAATTTTTCTTTAAATTTTCCCATAAAAACAAGCTGGCAGCTATATTGCCTCCGCTTTAACAAAAAGACATCTGGGAAGAAGTAGAATAAATGAAAAAATAAACAAACAAAAAAACAAACAAACTGGGGTTTGTCTGACACCGAAAACAAAGAGCAGATTGCCTTTTAAGGCCATCATCTCTCGAAATATCACTGCGTTTTTAAAGAAGCAGTCTGCAGCCGCCAATGCTTGGTTTAAGCAAACTGCAGACTGCATTGCCTCATACCACACACACCTCTATATAACATAAGGAATTAACTGCTCCAGTCATGATTGTGATTCAATATAGCATTGATCCCGTAATGCGACTGACGAGGAATGCAAGAAGTTCAGAAATTGACAAGACAGTTACCACTGTCTAACGCGAGACTCAGCTACAGCTGTTAAAGTATTTAAATTATCACTATGTCGAGGTATAGAATATGAGAGCGACTTCATATCTGTATTGTTCTAGAGCGCTCTTTTTAGTCTTCTACACATACTCGTTTTTCGACTAGCGGTCCTCCCCCGTACGCCGCTATAGGCATTAGGTTACACCAATGATGCTCTCCTTAGGCGGCGCGTTTTGCAGCACTTGCCGTAGATGGACCTTTCTACACTCCTTTGTTACGCCTTCCTACGCTCTCGCCATACCATCCTCCTTCCACGCTAACCAACCTCCTTCCTCCAGGGTAACTACCCACCTGGGGGAGGGTCTTGTAGCAACCATACACCGGTTGGGCCTTCCTACGCTCTCGCCATACTCTCCTGCTATCACGGTCCCATGGTAACGCAGCCACCGGTCACGCCGACAACTACGTACTAATACTAAAACTATGAAGCGATATTCAGGAACGGGCGCTTAACAGCTATCGCTGTAAAAAAGATCACTTCTGGAATTTTTTCCTCCCCCCTCCCCCTAACCACTAAAAAAATCTAGTCGCATTTCTATTGGTCATCTTGATAATGCGTTCTGCTGAAACCCTTTCCCAGAAATGAGCGCTATAAGAGCAAGGAAAAAAAAAAACGCGTCAGAGTGCGTCAGAGTGCGAATGAATGTCCAAACTGCTCTGCACTGAGATATGATATTGCAAGAACTTTGAGACATATGCATTAATAAGTCTGTACTAAAACCAAAGCGGTTGATATGATGCCGAACATCAACTATAATAAGTTACGCACTATGTAGCGTGTGCTCCGTTTAACAAATGCACAGAATTGACAAAGGTATCCCCGCCATAAAAACTCTCCTATGCACTCCACTCTTATGGCGAAACCTTCATTTCTTAGTGCCCGTTTTCTGTAAAAACGTCACGATATGACAACGTTAACAACAAGCGCTCCTCGTGCGCACAAGAAAATGACCACCACGACTTTCCTTATAAGTTCTCATTCTTTCTCGCGCCCTCCCTGTTTTCATTTATTCGCTCGTCCCATAACTCCTTCGCCATTGCGGCCTTTCGTAACTCCGAGCCAGCAGCACCATTGCAAAGCGGCGCGCGGGCTCTTCTTACGCCATGTACGAAACCGTGATGCGGAACGTTACGGTGCGGCTCTTTAGGGCTACTTTTCTCGTTCTTCGCCCATCCTCGAAAGAGCCCCTTTTCCTTGGAACAAAGCGCATACCTCTCACGTAACACGCATGCGCTGCGTAGCGCTACTGCAGGCTGCCCTCGTTAACGCATTTCGCGCCTTTTATCGTGAAAATGGTTCAAGAGCGACTTCTTGGCCCCTGGCACTGACCTCCTCCCATTAAAGCGGGCTCTGGAACGTGTCTGCATAAAGCGGTAGACGGTGCGTGAAAGGGCCGTTCTGGAAGAGGTGTCCATTTTTCTAACGTCTTTCATGTGCTTTTCTCTCTTTCTTTATTTCTTCGTTCGGTACGTTTTGCAGAATGAACGCTTGCTCTTTATATATTTTATTGCCCCCCTCCCACACACACACGCGTGTTCCGGTCCAGGTCTGAGCGCTAAGTCAAATACAGTGCGACTGGCTCTCCGCTCGCTTATAACGGCTGGACCACGTACGGACCGTTGCGGCCTGACCTTGTTGCAATGCTTTGTTCACCTGACGGAGTGGGACAGAGAATGATACAAAATGTGCTATAAAAAGGCGGGAAGAAGTGCCGTTCGTTACGATTCCCGTCGTTGCTGTCGACGGCACTACGGATTAAGTCGTCAAGGTGGACGCTTCTTTCTATGTGTGTGCTCCGGCCAGACACGGCGGTTCTGCTACGCGGTACCCGGGCAGTTTTTGACGGAGCATTTTGCGAATGTTCTCCCCTCCTTCTTTCACCTCCGCCCTCAGGCACATCGATTGATAGTGAAACCATTGAAAATGCGCGCGAGCGCAAAAAAATACGTAGATGGAACGATGCCCAATGAGTCAATTTTCTCCACATAGTTCCTTTTTTTGCCTCGCGATAGCTACGATAATGCACGCGGATAAACTTCAGGGTATAAAGCAAAAGATGTAAATAAAAGCAACAAAAATATGGACGGCACTTAAGACTGCTTATGCTGTGAAGGAGGAAGCATGAATGCCTTATTGTGAGTTTATATGTCGTCGCTTGTGCATATGTCGCGCTGGTCGCTTGGATGGCTATACGACGGCTGTTGCGACGCCATCTTTTTGGGATCATCTCTCGGCGTCAGTAACGAAGGTCGCCGAAGGAATTTTGTCCGATGGGGCGAATAAGGCTTTCGCCTTTTACCTAACAAGAAAACAAGAAATTACACAATTAAGCGCTCTCACTTACGCTTGTATTGCAGGTTTAAGTGAAAAATTAGCAGAGTACTTAGAAATTAGCTCACGACAAACACCTGCGATCTTCAAGCTAGAACAGGGCTTTCAGTGAAGAACGTTTTTTAGTTCATATCCTCTCGTAGGCCGCATATCAGCATTTGTCAAACCCAGTTTTCGCAGCGGTACTCAGGCGACAGCAGCGAGCGCCGAATTCCACCTCGGCGGCCTTGTCATTTGTCATGGCTGTCGACGCCGCGGTCGTCACGGGCTCCTACATAGTACAAGCGTGTGCCCCGCACAGTGTGTACCTACCAAACAACGATACACGCTCACAACGGTCGTCATCGTCTCGACTTCGGCGACCGCTTATCCAGCCTTTTCCCGCTCTGTCCAAACCGACGTGCCGCCACAATGGACTTCTTTCAAAACGACCGCGGCGCCTGCGCGCGGCGTCGCCGTTAACCCCGTTCGCACGCGGCCGCGGCTGCACCGACGCGCCGCCTATGTACAAAACGGCCGGGGCGGACGACGGACCGCAGATGACCGACATTCTGCCGCCACGAGGAAAAAAAGAAGAGAGTACGAAGAGAAAAGAGCGAAGGGAAGAGAAAGAAAGATTCAAACACGCCCTCAGCTTTCGTACGCAACAGCCTCACATCACCCCTCCCCTTCGCACCACTTCGTGCATAGGTGTGCACGCTCTTACGTCCACCGCACGAGTGTTCGAGTGAGAGTTCGTGAGCGAACGTTGCCAGTCCTCACGTAGCACGTCTTAGGTTGTCCTTGCCCGTCATACAGTTATGTTCAAGGTCTAAAGTCAAGGTACGAAGGCGAAGGGCAGTATATAGGCATAAGCCAGTTGTTAAGTCATGACTAAAACGAGAAACCGTAGGGTGCGCGACAGGAGAGACAGAGAGCACAACAATGCAAACGCACCGTCATGTCCTTCCAGTCCTTTTGTCGTTGCAGTTCTTCCTGGATAATCAAGCTGGGAGGCTGGGATAAGGTTCAGCCTCATCCATCCATCCATCCATCCATCCATCCATCCATCCATCCATCCATCCATCCATCCATACGTCAGCTCGCTCTAAGGCGCGAGCAGGCGCTCTTATAGGCGCTCCCCGTAAGTGGCGCCACAGTTCGGCGAGTAAAGAAACAGATGCACCCAAAGCGGCCCCATTGAGAAGCGAGCTATGCGACGCATTGAAATAGAGAACGCGCGTTGAGCCAGAGTGGAACCTGTGACGTCATGGCAGGAATAATTTATTGGAGACAAATTATTAGAGACCAGTCATGAGGCAGCCTCGACAACTTTAGTCACAGAGCGCGCCGGCTGTAGCTGAGCTGGTTTAGAGTCAGAGTCAGTGCGCAATGCACCGCGGAGCGAGGAAAAATACGCCTCACAGTATCTGTAGGGAGCAACGTACCATTGACGCAAAACGAAGCTTTAGAAGGGCATTTGAACTGTGAAAAGAAACATGTGAATATCTTACTTAGGGACACCAAATACAGGCGCATATATATCTTAGACGCTTTTTTTTTTTTCGGGCTGTTCCTTCTTTTCAATCCTCAATGTCCGAAAATCCCGTTGGGTGAACTGTAAGGCATAAGTAATGTAGTGTAGCAACTAGGTGAAAGAAAGTGAGCTAGCAAGGGACGAACCAAAGAAATGAGGGGATAGGCATACTAACAGGGAACAGCAATCTCACACTATAATATAGGCCTATCAAATTGCCGAGAGGCGCGAACTGTGTGCACAGCAGGAAAAAGAAAGCATTCAAAAAAGAACCAACACTTTATGCCTTTGTTATTTCAGAAATAACTCAATTAGAAATTAGTTCGTCGCCCTTCTAATTTCTCGTGCATCACCTATCTTAATTGACCAATTATAACTAAATATTAATACGCCTATCTCAGGAGGCTGCTTGAGGGCAGTACCTTTATGTTTGTACTCGCACTTTACGTAATAATATCAACCTCAATCCCACGTACGACAATGTTGGTAAAAATCACGTTAACAGCTCGTCTGTTGTAAGTTTCTGCTCGTTTGTGTATTCATTTACGAACCACATGAGTATGTGGACATGGATAGATATGCTAGCGTGCAAGGAGAAATACAGGTGTGGGGTAGTCTTGCAATGGTGTTTGCCTGATGGTAGTGCGCAACGGTCCTCTGCAAAATTAAATTTGCTGTGGAGAAAGTATTCCACGCGAATGGCACTCAAAACGACTACGTATAGACAGCTTCAAGATGTAAGCACTTCTCCAAGCGGTGCTCAGTGCTGGAGCTTAATTAAGCACACTACCTAACTTTACGGGCTCTCCTGCCGCTTAAAGAACAGCTCCGGGAGCTTTTCGAGGTAGCTACATCATAATAAAATCGAAACTGGAGGTTTTCCTCTTGTTTCTGATTGCTTCCACCAAATTTGGGAGCCAATAGCTTTTGTCATCCCTGAAGAGGGAGTCGAGCTGGCTCCGAAACGTCGGGATTTTAAACCTGAAAAGTTTTAGGTGGAGATTTCTAGCAGTTTACTCTGAAATGGCAGTGCATTTTGATCGGACTAACCGTGTCATCCATTGTGCCGACGGGCAACATCTAATTAGCATACGTGAAACAAGTGCCTCAGATCAATTTTCGTGAGGTGATCCACGCCACTTCACGATTGTGGTGTCTTTCCCGGTGGCCGTTGCCAGCTATATTCCTTTCCTCTTTTCTGTTTTCGTGAGCCTGTCGACACTTTTTCAAACTAAATAATTGGGCGACTGACGAGCAAAATTTGATTCGCGTGCAGGAGAATGACTGACGCGAACCTCAGCCTCAATTTGATTTAAGAAAAGGCAGGCATCCTTTTTACAAGCTGTACAATACATCAGGAGTTCCGAGGATTCAAAAGAAGCATCGCGTGCGACCTCCTACATTAAAACACGCGATATGCATTTGAAAAATGCTGCGACGGGCTGAGAAATAACTGAGTATAAAAGATGTATGGTTTAGGCAGTAAGCGGCACCTGGTACACGAAGGTACATGAACGCCAATTTGGGTTAGATGGTTCATATTATTTCAGATAAAAAAATAATAGCGCTAAAGGAAGACAAACACGAGAAAGATCGACGCCTTTCTTGTCTTTCTTGTGCTTGTCTCTCTTTAGCGCTATTATTTTTTCTGTCCGCAAAAAATGCTGTGCAAAACGAAAGCGAGAACACTGCACTAATAACAAGTAGTGGTGCAGAATTAAGCCACGCTGTAAAGTTTAGGAGCAGTATGAACCAAAACAGCGTTGAAATAACACATAGATTATTATGCTTTAAATATAATAAGGTATAGTTTAAGTTTTTCCCCTTTGGAACAAAACTGATATCGCTCCTGAGCCAGCAGTTTTGAAAATGTATGCAGCTTATTGATAGCTTGTGTATGTGTGATGTCTGCAGGACTTAAAAAGGAAAATTACGGTCGTTTGTTTGGTGTCACAAGGTAATGAATCATAAGTATTGTAGCAATCTGATTATGCTGCCTATCATAAGTAATTTATGTTTAGGAAAAGGAAGGTTGCAGCGAGCGGAAAGCGTTAAATGCAGAAAAAACGTACTGTGCCACACGTTTTGGCTACGCAAAAGGAGAGAAGTAGTCGCTGTTTTTGGAACTTCCCCGTCGACACCTGGAATTAAAAATAAACTGAGCAAAACGCCTCTGCCGTTGTATACGATAGTCGTAAACCTTTAAAGCACGAAATGCTTTTAGCTGCAGTTCTCGGCAAACTTAGGCGAACATCGCCCGAAATATTCCGTACATAAGGGAGAACTTATCCGAAATATTTCGAAACTTTCCGTCTGAGCGGTATCCAGTATAGAAAAGTCTTCAGCCCTGAGCGGAATTTGAACCGGCGGCGCAGCAGACAGATTCGCTACGTTTTCCGCCACCTTGAACCACGCGGTCATCTCCGCCGCTTTTCGCTGCGCGTTGTTCTGCGCAAGCATAACCGCATTGTCTCTCACGCTGTGCTTTGCATTTTTTATCTTTTTCTTTAATATGCGGGGTTAACCGTATAGTGGAGGACTTCACCGTAGCGGAGGACCCCAGATTAGTTTAGACCAGCTCTGGTTTCTTAAAGGGAAAGTGAGAACAAATAAAAGTTGGCCTGTATAGACTGGATATCACACTCTAATCAGAAAGAGACCATCATCTCTGAAAACGGAGATTACTTATCGTCCTTAGACCAGTGTGGTTTCTTAAAGGGAAAGTGAGAACAAATAAAAGTTGGCCTGTATAGACTGGGTATCACACTCTAAGAAGAAAGAGACCATTATCTCTGAAAACGGAGATTACTTATGCTCTGATCTCAGAGGCTACGTTGAACCACTATTCACTTCAAAATGGTAGCAACTCGCCCTTTTTAGTAAGGACGTCACGGGTATGAATCGATTGGCGGGAATAAGCCTTCTAAATCTAATTCTCTCGCCTACAAATAACTCCTGTGCTGCCGGACAAACATCAGCATATCCAGGGAGAGCCAGCGAATGAATATTTATTGAGAAGAGTAACTGTAGGGAGTTGCCATTAGTGTGTCTATAGAGTGCCCTGACATTGCACAGCGGATGAACTTTTATTTTCGCCTCCATCGAAATGCGGTCGCCGCGGCCGAGATACGATTACGCGACCACGTGATCAGCAGCCGAACTCCAAAGTTACTGAATCACGGAGGCCGGTTCTTAGTCGTATTTTCATCCGTTCATTCTGCGCCGCGAATATTTGCGAAGGCCGCTAAGAGAAGTATTGGTCTTGAGTAAAGGAAAGGAGCAGTCGTCCACGACCACTGATCTGTAGCGCAGACTGACGCTGCCTTCTCTTCTTTGCAGGCCGGCGCTGTTTACGCTGGTCGCCGCGCACCAAAATCAGCGAAGGCAGCGCACACTGACGCTGCCTTCTCTTTTTTGCACACGAAAAGCAGAGAAGGCAGCCGAGCGCGCTATGAAAAGTTAAGAAAGTCCTTGATACGGAGGCTCCGAGACACGAGTGCGGCTGCCAACATCTCTGAGTATCTTCTAAAACGCGCTAGGCCTTTTCAGCATTATATTTCATGGCTACATCAGCTCTCAACGACTAGAGAGAAGGAAATTCAGCGCGAACTTCAAGATTGCGTTAGTTTGGACCGGCTACACGTCTCATCAACGTTAAAATTAAGCAGCGCTGTATCAAAGGGCTGACAACAGAAAATACAAGACGCTTCACTGTTTAGAACCGACTACCCTTGCTTCGTTTACTGTTTATATCTTTCAGCTATGTTCAGTGAAAAAAAAAGTGACACTATTGACGTTCCACACATTCGGCTCCCCTAAAGAATGTCATCATCATCATTATCAACAGCCTGACTACACCCACTGCAGGGCAAAGGCCTCTCCCATGTCTCTCCAATTAACCCTGTCCTTTGCTAGTTGCCGCCACTGTATCCCCGCAAACTTCTTAATCTCATCCGCCCACCCTAACTTTCTGCCGTCCCCTGCTACGTTTGCTTTCTCTTGGAATCCACTCCGTTACCCTTAAGGACCAGCGGTTATCTTGCCTTCGCATTACATGCCCTGCCCAAGCCCACTTCTTCCTCTTGATTTCAACTAGGATGTCATTAACCCGCGTTTGTTCCCTCACCCACTCCGCCCTCTTCCGATCTCTTAACGTTACACCTATCATTTTCCTTTCCATAGCTCACTGCGTTGTTCTTAACTTAAGCTGAACCCTCTTTGTTAGCCTCCACGTTTCTGCCTCATAGGTGAGTACCGGTAGGATACAGCTGTTATATACTTTTCTCTTCATGGATATTGGTAAGCTACCATTCATGACCTGAGAGAACCTACCATACGCGCTCCACCCCATTCTTATTCTTCTAGTTATTTCCCTCTCATGATCCAGATCTGCGGTCACTACCTGCCTTAAGTAGACATATTCTCTTACTACTTCTACAACCTCGCTACCAGTTGCGAACTGCTGTTCCCTTGCAAGGCTATTGAACATTACTTTGGTTTTCTGCATGTTGATTCTTAGCCCCACCGTTCTACTCTGCCTGTCTAGCTGATTGATCATGCTTTGCAGTTCTTGTCCTGAGTGGCTTAGCAAGGCAATGTCATTAGCGAATCGCAAATTACTCAGGTATTCTCCATTAACTCTTATCCCCAACTCTTCCCATTCCAGTCCCCGGAATACCTCCTGTAAGCAGGCAGTGAAGAGCATTGGCGAGATCGTGTCTCCCTGCCTGACACCTTTCCGTATTGGAATTTTATTGCTGAATTTATGGAGAACTATAGTAGCTGTGCAATCGTTATAAATATCTTCCAATATTTTCACATAGCCCTCTTCCACACCCTGATTCCGCAATGCCTGCATGACAGCTGAGGTTTCCACTGAGTCGAATGCTTTCTCGTAATCAATGAAGGCTATATATAGGGGTTGGTTATATTCTGCGCATTTCTCTATCACCTGATTGATAGTGTGAATGTGGTCTATTGTCGAGTATCCTTTACGAAAGCCTGCCTGATCATTTGGTTGACTAAAGTCCAAGGTTGTTCTTATTCTATTAGCGATTACCTTAGTAAATACCTTGTAGGCAACGGACAATAAGCTGATCGGTCTGTAATTCTTCAAGTCCTTGACGTCTCCTTTCTTATGAATTAAGATAATGTCAGCGTTCTTCCAAGCTTCTGGTACTCTCGAGGTCACAAGGCATTGCGTATACAGGGTGGCTAGTTTTTGTAGCACAATCTCTCCTCCGTCCTTCAGCAAATCTGCTGTTACCTGATCCCCACCAGCTGTTTTCCCTCTTTGCATTGCTCCTAAGGCTTTCTTTACTTCCTCCTTCGTTACTGGCGGGATGTCCCATTGCTGTGCTCGACTGCCTCCCTCAGTAACTTGATGATTACATTCGCTACTGTATAGATTTGTGTAGAACTCTTCGGCTAATTCAACTATCTTATCCATATTACTGATGACATTGCCCTGTTTGTCTCTTAGCGCATACATCTGGTTTTTACCTATGCCCAGTTTTCTCCTCACTGATTTTAGGCTACCTCCATTCCTTAAAGCATGCTCGATTTTCTCCATGTTATACTTTCTTATGTCGGCTACCTTGCGCTTATTTATTAACTTAGATAGCACTGCTAGTTCTATCCTGTCTGTGGAGTTAGACGTCCTCATGCTTTGACGTTTCTTAATCAGATCTTTAGTCTCCTGAGATAGCTTGTTGGTATCCTGTCGAACCATCCTACCACCTACTTCTGCGGCGCACTCTGTAACGATAGCTGTAAGATTATCATTCATTGTTTCAACACTACGGTCGTCTTCTTCAGTTAAAGCGGAAAATCTGTTTTGCAGCGACATTCTGAATTCCTCTACCTTCCCTCTTAATGCTAACTCGTTAATAGCCTTTAGTAAAGAATGTACTACATATATACTTGAACGTGGCACTCGCGTGCCAAGCGTGTGAGTGGCCCAAGCCTTCGTCTTTGCTCCGGCGAACCCGACCAGACTATTTATATGTTTACACCCTCGTAGACGAAAGCAAAAACAAATTTCAGCTTCGCCCATACCTGTATGCGCACGCCGGAGTCAGTGAACCTCACGCATGGTTGGTCAAAGACACAGAAGCGGGGAAAAAACGCGCGCCGAGCCCGTTACGATCTCCATTTCAGCCGGCGTCGTGGCCGCCGCGATCTATGCCAGTTTTGCTTTTGTTGTCGCTGCTGTTTATATTTTTGGCGTCGCCCTTTTACGCTTTTCCCCTGCCCCTGCCGACGTAGTTGGCCATACTGAATGCGCCAAGACCACCTTTGGCTCGGTGGACGTGAGCTGCGTTAATGGAAGCTGTGGTGGACGACCAGCCTTTTTCACATAGAGATTGAGAGGGAGGAAAAAATAATAAATAAGAAGAAACGGAGAACAGGAGGGTAGGGGAAGTGTTCTGAACTACATGGCACGGGGGAAAGAGTTTTTTGTTATCTATAACCGAGTGCGCCCTGAGAAAGAGGATGGACAGTAACTTACGGTACCTGGTCAAGGAGGCAAACCGACATATGAGACCTAGTTTCACTTAGCGCGTGCGTTATTATTAGCCTTGGTAGTTTATGTCGATGATGGCACGCGACGGGTTTTCGCAGCACTAAATGAATGCGTATTCTGCGTTACTGCGTTACAGTTTAGGACAAGCTTAAGGATTCCTGGACTAAGGAACCCAGCAGGTACCCTTACCGAAATCCTTAATAAACATTGTCAACCAGACAATGCATCCTGGGCGTTTGGCTCTTTGTCGTGAAGTTATTGGCACCGGTGTGAATATGAAGCGCAAGTTTTGGGCGTTAAACACTACGTTCAAGAAAAGCGGTGGTGGAAAATATGGCTCTGGTGTTCAGTATTTGCAGGTAGAATATTGAAGCACTCTATACGAAGCTCAATAGTTGAAGTGAAGAAGAATACTTTTTTTTTTTCCGCGTGTCTATAGATCTGAAATATTTCCTTTATGGAGTGGTAGTCGTGACAGAAACTTTGACAAAGTGTGCGATGGCCGTCACGATGAATCAGAAAGTACGGCGTTCAGCGGCAGAGCCCAATGTCGAAGGCTCGATATTGGCCACTCCGAATTCAGTTAGATGGAGATGAAATAGAAAAACTGCACGTGCGCTGAAATTTCGGTGCATATTAAGAAGCCACAGGTGGTCACAACTAATCCCGCGACTTCTACTAAATATATCATACCTCACATATTGTATACCTGTTCTTGAAGGCTTAAAACTACATTAATAACGGAGCGCCTGAGCGAAACGAACCAAGCACTATCGCACTCAGTCCTTTTGATAAAGTGCAGTGAGGAGCGGTCCGGTAAGTTTCTCACTAATGTCCTGCACTTCTTTGTGTCGCAGGAGAGGAAGAGTAGTGAACACTGATTAGAAACAGTGACTCCACAAAGATAAGTGGTACAAGCTGATGGAAGATTAGGGATAGAGCACTCGAAATAACAGAATTAGTTTCCTCCGTAGCATCAGAGAAAAAATGGGGAACGGATCTCTTCAGAGGGGGGGATCACTAACTTGAGGCGATTAATCGCAAGTGATGCTATACTTTAGATCCGCATACCCAACTTTATATACCCGAATAAATAAGGAATAATAGAAAAAAAGTGCTGACTGCTGGGGTTTTAGTTAGGACGTGGTAAGCCAACTCCTGCCAGTTGATAAAAACAAAAAGACAACACAGCCAATTAAACGAGGCATTAAAGTCAGCTTCAGAACGACCTGCTGTCTTAAATAATCGGGTTGCCTCCTCATAAATGCCAGTTAGCTAGCTGCATAGATTGCACATCCACGAGCTAATTCTGGCACCCTAATTACATTTCCATACACCAAACACTTCCGGGCCACAGAGCGCACCCCTGCTACTTGCATCCTTCTAATTACACCAGAGACACGCTCACCGTGTCCTGTTTAAAACGGAACCACCCACGACTCCTAATTTGCGTGCGAGCCAATGCAGCCCGTTTCGCTCTCGTACACGTGTGTCCGGTGTAAACTGTGTGAAGGCATTCATGCTTGACTCCACAAACGAATGCAGCGGAAGTCCGTTGCTACTTCCGGTGGGAAAGCACGACATGAGATGCGCTGTTTTCTTTGTTCCCAGTTACTGGGCGTGTCCTCGTTGCCATTGCTTTGCTAGCGGCTGTGCTAAGCTTTCCCTTCAGAATGGTAGAGGGAGAGAAAACTTTAATATGCGGTGCACTTCCGGGTTTCTGGTTTAAGCAGGTGGGTTGACACTAGAGTTCGGAGCGGTATGATGGTTACTCAACATGTGGGTGTCGCGGGCCACCGTAAGCGGCCATTGTGTTGGAAGGAAAGCCGAAGGAGAGGTGACCCAGTTCTCTCCCGAATAGGATTCATGGTACAGCTGTGCACGGGCCGCAAATTTCAGCCCGAGCCCGGCCCGAGCCCCACAGTACTGACGGAGGCCCGGCCCGGCCCGACACTGAAGAAACCTAAGCCCACCCGGGCCCGGCCCGACCTGCAAAACTGAAATGATTGTGACGATGAAACAGAAAGAGATAATTTAAGGAAAATCAGTTTATTTCAATGTTTTTAAAATGCTCGACTCTCATGATTTAGATGAAAATTAGTGAGTGCATGCAAACACGGCGCACGTAGAGAGTTATCACTCCAAGTTATTATGTAAAAACAACAAATCCTCCATTGATGACGGCTTGAGGCAAGTGCGGCGCTCCTGCATAATGAACTTGGCAGCGCTGAAATTTCTCTCTCTGCTTGAACTGGTAGCCGGAATGGCTAACACTTTCTTGGCAAGAAGAGAAAGCTTTGGGTACGTCGCTGTCTTGCTTCTCCAAAACTGTGGCAGCTCGACACACCTCACCTTCCTTTGTGCAGTGTCATTTGGGCTCGTGAGACCACTCATGTGGAGATTAGTTTCGAACCTTGCAACAGTAGGGCGGCTGGAGCCACGCAGGAGCGATCGCGAAGCCCGGCCGGCCCGTCCGAGACAAATATACCGTGGCCCGAGCCCGGCCCGGGCCCGGGTGAATAGACTTCAGCAAGGCCCGAGCCCGGCCCGCGGGCCGGGCCGGGTACGGGCTTTCGGGCCGGCCCGAGCCCGTGCACAGCTCTAATTCATGGGCTTAATGAGAGAATGTGGAGGAGTTTCGTTCGGAGGTAGTGCAGTCATTGAGTGGCACGTCTGTGAGGCTAATATGAACGTGCATTTTGTCATTGTAGATGTCACATACCTGGTAATGATGGTGGTCAGGGCGTTTTAGCGTGTGGTAGGGTAGTAGGGGTCCCAAGGTAGGAATTAGTTTGCGCTTTTCTGTTGTAAGTAGATTCACGGCTAGCGAGGTGTGCGGAACGGGCAGTAGGAGGCGGCAGGAGTGACATAGAGAGAAAGAGAAAAAACTTTTAATTAGAATAGATTAATTCG
Source organism: Amblyomma mixtum (assembly GCF_055824585.1). Classification (NCBI taxonomy): domain Eukaryota; kingdom Metazoa; phylum Arthropoda; class Arachnida; order Ixodida; family Ixodidae; genus Amblyomma; species Amblyomma mixtum. The sequence continues at coordinate 82,572,185 of NC_143013.1, forward strand.
CAGGAGTCGCATGGTCGGGTGCCCTAGTCCAGGGCTCCGCCTGCGGCAGCTGACTTGTGGACTAGCTGGATGATACAAACTTGCTGGTGCAGGTTGTCGCTGGTCAGGGCCTCCTCCCACTTCTCGTGTGTCGGGTGTGGCACTATTAAATTTGCGTCCAGTTTGTCCTAGCATTCCCAAGATGTATGGTAGAACGTGGGGCTTAATTGCTTCGCACCAAGGAGAGTAACTTCGGTATTGTGTGGATCTGATCTTGTGTCAAACGTTAAGATTAGGCTAAGAGCGTACATTGCTGGGCTAGTCGGTCAATCATGGTAAATAAAAGAGGGTAATGCTCACAAAAAGACGCGGACACGAAGTTAACACACTGCGCTTGTTGTGTTACTTTCTTGTCCGTGTCTTTTTGTGCGCAGTACCCCCTTTATTAACCGTTAAGGTTAAGAAATGCGTCAGTTTGTGTTCTCCTCCAGTCAATGACATCCGAGGAGGGCAGTTATTTGTGTGGCGGCGAGAAATATCTAGTTGTTTGAGTCTTTATCTACTGTGTTCGCGGTGCACGAGATGTTCTGCGAGATGACAAAGCAAGCGCTCATTTGATGATGATGATGTGACAAGCTGTCTGCTTCTGCTTCCTTTTCACGCATGCCGGTGCAGTCATGGAGCCCACTCCTGCTTCTTCTAGTCACAGCAACGCTCTCCGCGGCAGGCGAACCGCGGTCACAGCAGGCTGAAGCTGCTTCCCGGTCCGCCGAAAAAGACATCGAGAGCAGAGAGTCCACCAAGTCTATCGTCACCGCAGCGCCGTCACCCTCACCCCTACCGGCGGTAATACAACCTCCTGCGGCTCAGCAGTGCCGGGGCCGTCCCTTCGACAGACGGTTCACACTGCGGGCTTTTACACAACCTGCTGTATTCTATAAATGTTTCTGTAGCTGGCGTAAACTTCTTACCAGTGTGTGTCATTCGGCTCTAATAGATACTAATATGTGTTCACTGAGAAAATATTAGAGTGGCTGAGAAAATTTGACACTCATTCCAGATAAGGCTTAAAAGGAAGATGAGGTACGGATGAACAGTTTCCCTCGTTACATAGTGTACTTACGATCAAACGTATGCAATGGTTCCAAAGAACATCGGCTCGGTCTTTCTCAGTGCTTCCTTCAGTTAGAGCAGTGAAACTAGAAGATAATTGCTTTCGAGTAGGCACTGACTTCTCCGGACTTCCCACTAACGAACGGAAATAAGGAGTATTGATGAATACTAAAATAAACAAACCTTTCATTCACATGGCAGAAGAGAAAGCAAAGTAGGGAACTTGATAAGAACGAAACGAGCGCGAATAATGGGCGTTGCCTCGAAAATTACGAGTGATTTTCGACAACTCATACCTTCTCGGCTGTTACCTTTCTTAGCTGATGCTATTGCAATATGTTGCACGCAAATGAAGGTTCTTACTGTCTTCCCCAGAAGCTTATCACTATCTGATTTGGTAGCGCTCAGTGGCGCTGCACATGCGTCAGTGATTCCCTTGCCCTTGTCTTCACGTCATTGTAGAAAAACAAGGACGGGTATTTGGTGTAAATCGCCTTACAGCCTGGGCCTTGAAACAACCAGCTTGTTCTTGTTTACCAAAATAAAAAAAAATCTGAAGGGTGCGCTCATCGAATCTAAAGAACGGGCACCAATAGAGTACGTTGTTGCTTAAGTCAACAACCGTCTCCAATCTTCTACGGCGGCTTTCACAAGGTGCATTGGGGATGATGAACGTCACCTCTATTTGGAACTTTATCAAAATGCCATGTGCTCCTGGAAAGATGACATTTCAAACTTCTGTTTTAATGCAACAACTTTCAATTGAACTTAAGTAAAAAAGAAACTTACAGGTCAGCAGACAAAAACTAAAGTATCAGAGTATGATTTTCAGTAAGCCTTCAGATCCCGACACGCAGTGATTTATAGCAATACAGCGATGCGCAGCCAGTTTGCTACTAAAACAGAAAACATTGAAAATGAATGAGACAGCACTGATGTGATTTTTTCGCGACGCCAAACTCTTGCAGTCGTACCAGTACGGATACGAAGTGGGCTCCGCTCCTTCATCGCTGCTGAACGCGGAGGGGCAAGACACGGACACCGCGGCACTCGGACGATACTCCGTGAAGGACAGTATCGCAAGACCCCAGCAGGTAGAACTCTCTAAATTTTCAGTGACTTCAAGAGATGCATTAAGTAACAGACCCTGGGACGTTAAAGTGTGTTTTATTCAATATAATCCAATGTTTTTACAGCGTATGTTCTTTTAGATGTCGTTCCCAGAAATTATGATGTCGTTAGTATGTATTACTGAAAGAACGGCGCAGCTGTCGCCTTTACTTCTTGAACCAGAGCGAGGATGAAACCTCCGCTATCTTTGAGTGATTTCCGAGAAAGGCAATCTATCTCTAGGGCTCTTTGAGTGATTTCCGAGAAAGGCAATCTATCTCTAGGGCTTTGTTCGCTTATCAAAAAGTGGACTGAACTGCATGGAGCTGTGAACAAACTCATCTAAGCACGTAAGCACCACCACGGGGTTCTGCTATTTTGTGGGAATCCTGTTAAAACCTGTAACTTAAATGTTTTGATCTTAATGCTGTTATTCTCATCGCTAAAGCTAACGTCTCAGAAGAGATAATTTTACTTTTTTACACAAACCATGTCTTGCGATTCAACACGCTGAATTAACCAGGAGAAAATTATGACCCCCCCCCCCCCCCCAAAAAAAAAGCATGAGCGCTAGGGTATCTGAAGCATTGCTACAGCTGCACTGTACAGCCGCACTGCAAACCTAATGACCCGGGAACATTTCGATAGGGATGATACATAACGATGAGCGTAAAGTCAAAATCTTGAAAATCCTGCTTTGCGGGAATGCATTGTGCCGCAGGTCGAAGACGTGGCGGGATCATCTGCATCTTCCTTCAGGGCAGGCCTAGTCTCTGATTCTGCGCTTAGAGTTGAACAGGGACGCAGCAGCAACGTGTTCTTCGAGCCTAAGACACCAGAAAAAGAGGAGGAGTCCTCGTTAGTCACAAGCTACGAGATACCACGTGCATCTGCCATCCCCAAGAAGGGCCAGGAAGAGGATTCCAGCTCTAGCTCAGGGCAAAGCTCCTCGGTGTACACTCAGCCCAACAAGAATGAGAGGAGGATCGTGATCACATCGAAAGGATCCCTGCCAATCACTCAACGTCAACAGAAACGCGTGAGCCAAACTCAGAAGAGTGATACGTCGCAAGAAAAGCCGAAGACGTATCACGCAAGGACGTTCCCCAAGCCACAGAGGGCACCCCAGTACCGACCCACGTTAAGACCTCAATACAAGCCCAGGACAACGCCATCTCCGGCGCCACCGTCATCGTCAGTCGTCGACTACGAGTCGAAGCAGGCAAGCACTGAACAGTCGTCGCAAATTAGTAGCCAGACAAGTCAAGTCGCACAACAAAACCCACCAGGTTACAAGCTCACGACCGATGAGACTTACAAGCAAGAGCACAAAGCTGCCGCTGCATATGAGAAGCGCACGCAGCATGCACCAAAGCAGAGTACCGCTAACACGTACCAAATCAGAACGCCACACTCGACTCAATACGTCAGCATCGGTGGAGATTCTGCGACTAGAGCACGCAGTAGTGGGAAAGCAGTCGGCTCGGTCGGTTACCAACAGTACGCAGGACAACAGCAGCAGCAGCAGCAGAACGAGCAGCAGACGCCACCGTCCACAGTTAGTAGCTACAACGCTTACGGCTCTTCAGCGTACCAAAGTACTACACCGGTGCAGTCCGATCAGTCAAACCAGGGCGGTGGGTACGCGGCCGCACCTCAGCAGGACACGTACGCCAACCAGGGATACAGACCAGAAGACACGAGGAGCGTAACGGTCGGAGCAAGCGCCCAGGTATCAGGCTACAACCAAGGAGCCGCCGCCCAGAAGAACACGCAAGCGCAGAACGGAAACTACGAGTACCATCGTGGCAGTGCTTATCCCGCACGAGTGAGTGACACAGCCCAGGACAGCTTATCGCAGCCCAGCTCGTCCCTGTCCTTCAAGCCTGGCTATCTTGCTTCCAACAAGGGGAACACTAGGCAAGCGCAGCATTCTTCACGTGAGACCTATCAGCAGCAGCAACGACAGCCGCAGCAGCAGCAGCAGCAACAGCAGCAGCAACAGCAGCAATACTATCAGCATAACCAGCATGTGTCTGGCTCTCAAGGCAGCCAAAGCGCAGTTGCGGGCGGACAGCCAGCGAAGACTTTGGCTTACGACACACGGTACCAGACGACTACCAAGACACCGAGGACGCAAACTACTTTGTACAAGTACCACCAGGGAAGCTACCAACAGGAGAGAAGCCAACCAAGTGGCGGTGCAGAAAGCCCATTTTCCCCCATAGACTACAGTCGGTCCGGAAACCAGGGTCACAACACGCAGAGTATAACAACGCCCTCGCAGCACCAGTACGTGCCGCAGCACCAGTACGGACAAGCCCAGTCTCTGGGAAAATCAACGGTGGGCTCAGGTGCTGATAGCGGCCGGACGGCATCGCAATACTCGAAGCCAGCGCCACCTCGTCTCCGCAACAACCTGCGGGCCACTCCGAAGCCGGACCATCAACGAGGATCTGGTCAGCTTCCTCTGCCACCGCCGCCGCCTACTCCAGCGCCACGCGACGCTCAGGTACTTCTCGTTGAGATCAACAACCCTCAGTCGCAGGCGCAGGCCCTCAGACAGCAGCTCAACGCCGTCCAGCAGCAACACCAGAACAACATGCTCCAGTCGCGTCCGCTGGCAGAGCTGCTAGCCAACCCTCAGAAAGTACCGCTCATGCAGCCACTCCAGTTCTTCGGAGCTGGAGGTCCAAATCAGCCGCTGCGTGTCCCCATCATCGACTTGGGAGGTCCCCTAATAGGGCAGGGGAACTTGCAGGGACCACAGCTTCACAATCTTAGACAGGAGATTCAACGGCAACTCAACCAGCTGAACCAACAGCACCAGCAGCAACAGCAACAGCAGCAGCAGCAGCAGCAGCAGCAGCAACAACAACATTTCCTATTCGGCCAGCCGCAGGACCCGATCCAGCAGATGCTCAGGTCGCAGCAACTTTACGTTCCTCAGAACCAGGCCATCCAGAAGGTCATCACTGAGACTCCCGTGCCCATCGAGCTGAAGGTGGAGCCCCTGTTTGACGCGACCGGTAAGGGAGTCGGGGAAGGCGGTGGAATCAGAGATGTGCGCATACAGGCGTTTAAGCCGATTCCTCTCCAAGGGCCACCGGCGGGGCACGGCCACCAAGGAGGCGGCCACGGCGTGCCCTACGAAGTGAACATGCTCGTGGACGCGGCTAAGAAGGCGATCATGTCGGCCGGCGGTTTTCCGAAACCGGAAGTGATCGTCGTGGATGGCAGCCAGGTGAGGCATTCGACGCGCATTTGTGCTTTCATTTCGGACAAAAATAGCCTTACACCGTCACGCGGGCTGAACCACGAGTCTCAAAACTAATACGTAGCAACTGAGAGAAGGTTCATTGTTAGTTATCCCAACAACGCAAGCCAAACCGCGCAGCTTGACCATAGCCAGAAAAGTATTGACCTTTGACTAGTTTTTACTGTTGTTAAGATATCATTTATTGGCTGCATTTTCTCAACGATTTCTTGCTAGTACTTGACAAGAATAGACACGTGCTAATGGTATTCCCTCCACGTGTGTTCAACGTATCATTAAAACGCAGTTATTTCAACTGCGGGTCAGAAAGACCACTGCTACTCAGGCTGGAAACAAACTTAACATTCAGTCCGTGGAAAGAGAAGTGCGCGTCGTGCCAGTGCTTTACGTTATACCCCCTGCTTGATATAGATGATCAGGTACAAACTCCTTTGCGGAATACCAGAAAAATCGTCAGATAGCAATCACTCGCCTTCTAGTTATGAAAATACAGTTTCCTGCTTATCCTTGGTACATTTTCTGTACACAGCAATAAATTGGGATAACAACGACTGCAATCAAAGTTGCCTCGAGCCGTACGGTATCACTTTCCTCATATGTACCCATGCTGCTGACATGAATGTTAGAAGCTCAACCAAGGCTTGATATGGATCAGGAATTGATCTTCATGTAAACAACGGATGAAATGCTACAAGGCCTAATCATTTTGCCCACAGCCTTCCATACTGTAAGTTCATGTTTAAACAAGGACAACATGGCGCGATCTCATCGTTACCGAATATGAGATGCAGGCCTCGCCAACAACTTGCAAGGGAAGGGAATTATTCGTAAACGGTATAAACAAAAATCTTTATGCCGTATTCAACAACAGTTACAACTCTTACAAACTCTCACTAACGGCAATCGTGCACACTAAATCATGAAAGATGCGTGAGTGAGTTAGAAGCAGGCTCGCAAAAGGGATCATGAATAAAAAAGAAAACGATTATCACTGAATTTTTTTTTTCACAATACTAGTTAGTGGCTTTCCTCCCTACCGACTCAGCAGGGGCCTGCAACGAAAACATTTTCAGCTCACTAATATGCGTCGCCTAACACTATAAACAGTAATACGGGATAAAAAAAGGACACCCACACCCTTTTATAAAAGGGAGTGCGCTAGACGACACCTTACTCTCTTTTTACTCCTTTTTGTTTAGGGTGTAATCTGTTGTTGCACGCCCTGATATATTAGTGAATGGGGAGGAGTAATGTAATCCCTCCTACTCTCCCAAGCAGCAAACAGAAATTTTTACTTCGATCCATAACTTGGTATACTCAATGTGCTCTTCTACGTTGCCTTATTGACCTGGTAATAAGAGATTGTACGTGGTGTTACGGAGACAGCCCTTTCTTACATGGTGTCTTCATTCAGTTATTTTTTGTGTGACGCCACTAAATGAGCGGAAGCTATCTCACTCTCCTACCACTCCTACAACGGTGATATGAAAGCTGAATTCTTAGCTTTACCGAGAGAACGATAAATCTGAGATAAAAAAAATTACCGACGATTACGTTACTTCCTAATGCGAAATTTGAGCGCAGCAAATAAGCTGTCTCACCTTTTCGATAGATTGAGGCAAAGAAATCGAGCAACACATGTATGCGCTATCACAGAATTTTTTTTTATTTTTCACACGTATTCGCAATTTCGGCTCGGGCGGTGCACATATACAGATCCGCCGCCACCGATCTGGCTCTCTGATTGCCACCGCACAGGGGTTGCATTGGAGGAGGAGCGAAGAAAGGCATTAAGTTCGAGCCGGCGCTTTGACAACCGGAGACTCGCAGGAAGAGGGGGGAGGGGGGCGGCGTGTACACCCAGCGGCAAACGATGGGGGCAGAAGCGCGCGCAGCAAGCGGACAACACGATAAAGGGAGGAGGGAAGAGATAGCAGCGACTGACTGATGCCGCTGACGCCGATAGCGCTGGGGGGATGAAAGGGGGGCGGAGCTGGTTACGAGGCCGACGCCGACGACGACGCGAAACCCAGGAACGGACGCCAAAGAGCTGCGCTCTAAAAATTCGCTGTGGATTAGCTTGGTTAAGCCCGGTAATTGCGAAAGCAATATCCGTACCTACGCCATGGTACAAGCTGGTAGTGTAGCTGGTGGTGGTGCTTGTGGTTAGACTTGTGGTGATGCATCGGTTATACAATGCAATACAATCCAATCCAAACCAATCCAATCCAATCCAATGCCATCCAATCCAATCCAATACATTCCATTCCATTCCAATCCAATTCAATCCATTCCAATCCAATCCACTGCAATCCAGTCCAATCCAGTCCAATCCAGTCCAATCTAATTAAATCTAATCCAATCTAATCCAATCTAATGCAATCAAGGTCAAATGAAGGTCAATGGTGGTCACCGCCGCGGCACGGCAAAGGCGTGAAAGTGCAAGTAGTATTGCTTTGCAATAAAATTCGGTGTGGGACTCCAGTGCCGCATTCAAAGCTTCTTCGCACGTCTTATCCACAGGGCGGCCAAATGCCGGAAAACGTCCTTCGAGCCGTGCAGCAGATCCTGAACCACAACGGTCGCAACGAGCACGGCAACGCCAACGGTCATGACGGCGGTCGCCACCACAAGGGTTCGGCGTCGCACCATTCGGAACACAAGAGCCACGCGGCGGAGCCGGTGTTTCCTGCGGCAGCCAGCGTTAAGCTGAACGACAAGCTCAACGTCCAGGTAGCCGGCCTGCTCGTGGACAGCCACAGCCTGCAGAGCGTCTTCCCGAAGAACCTGCTCCACGGGACGGGCACCTCCAAGCTGCGCTACAACGAACCCGTGAACGTGCACATCCCGGTTAACGACCTTCCGCCCCGCCCAGCCGTGGACGTACGCATCAGGGGCCCCGACGGAAAGGTTTCGCAAGTGCTCGTCCCACTTCACGACGCGGTGAGTGGCCTCCGGCGGAGATGGACTCCACTTCTTCGCTTCTCATCTACTTCAAAACCAGAGGCGAGAAGAGCAGAGACGTCTTTGTATGACTTGGCGGTGTAGATGTGTTATCGAAGAGTGAGACAATATACGTACTTTTTTTTTGTACCGACATAAGACGAGCTCTAATAACTAGAGCAATAGTAATAATTGACTGCGTTACTTTCATACCGTTAGAGAGGTGGTATGTATGAAGGCTATGAGAAATGCGAACTGTGAAGGGCTTGTAACACCACATACAACGCGAATTTTTTATTAAAAAAAAAAAAACCGGAGCACCCTCAAAGAGCCGTTAAAAATGGGCTTGCTTTTACTAATTCTAAAATTTCTGCAGCGATATAACCGTTGCCCTGTAATGAATACGTAAGCGACAAATTCTGCAAGAGTTCGAGGTCCCCAGTGTTACTCCAGTGCCTAATCTGGATCCTCTAGTCCATTGACATGGAGCGAATCGCGTGTATCTATAGTCCTTCCACGCGTGTCGCATTCAGTGTGCTACCAGCTGCTATGCAAAGCATGATATACCGGATGACTGAATTCAAACTGGCGCTGCAAGCTACAGCACTTAGCAAAGGTGAACAGCCAGCCTTTTATTGATACGCAGATTGCAACACTCTCCAAGTGTCGCAGCTGGAAATCGCAGGTCAGACTTCAGGTCTGAACCCCTTCCATATGTTTCGCGATTTGGTTGTCACGCTACGAACTATAGTGCTGGTTGATGCCGTGGTGAAGTGTACGAAAACGAATCGGCTAGGCAGGCGACCGCTGTACATCCTTTGCAAAGCCTCATTTAATGTGTTCATCAATTTTTCTGTGCATCTGAATCCTTTTTTTCTTTATTTTCTCTTGCAGACTAAACTAGCAGCGTTGGCGAAGAGCAACGGCGGCAACAACTTCGCGGGTGCAGCCTTTCCGGCGAACCTCTTCCAGGGCCCCCAAAACTACGGCGGCGTACAGCAAGGCCAGAAGGAAGGCCTGCTGCTGGGCGGTTCGGCCCAGGAGCCCGCCATCGGCCTATTGTCCGGACCCGTGAGACTGGGGGAGAGAGTGAGCCTCATGGACGGCGCAGGGGCCGTCCAGATCGCCGACCTGCCGCATTTCGACCCAACGGCGCTCGCGGGAGCAGAGATGATCCAGCTCAGGCCGCTCTGAAAACTACGCGCTATCGGGGTGTTTAGTATTTCCTATAGTGAACCAGGCGAGGGTGGCCAAGGCACGCTCGTACTGCCCGCGCAGAGACTTTCCGGTTGCTTATAGAAAAAGAAGCCAGGGAACGTGAACCCGGTGTGCGGCAGGAGCCCATGATGCAAAGACGGGTAATACTGGCATGGGGCACACATATGGAGGTCTAGTGTCTCGCGACGAGTTTTTGCTCTTGTACTCGTGAGTCAGGCCTCAGTTCGTACAAGCCAGTTTTTCCCTTCTTTGTATCACTTTAGCGCGGGCTGCTCGAAGTACTGTACCTAAGCACAGATATCTGACCAGCGTGCTTCATTTTATTTTTACTGCTGTTGTTCATTGAGTAACTGCTTCTTCCAGCCTGGTGCTAAAGATGGCGATGAACGATGTTGCAAAACTGTGCGGATCAACCTGCACTGTACATCTTGACTAAGTGGAGTTGCTGATACATGGACTTTGTGGGCAGGGAACAAGGCGTCAAGAAGGGCACTGACCGACAGTCGAAAACTGTGTTTCCACATACGTTCCACTGCCTGAATTATATGCCGCTTAAGAACACGGTTTTCACATAGAAGGGCTGCTGGTTTTCTTAGCATAGGTAGTACGCCTGGTGACAACGTGCTTGTTCTGTAACAGGCGATCACAAAGCACGTAATTTCGCAGCTACCGCTTCAAGCCTACAGCTCTTCGCAATTTATATTAGGCCCAGCAGGTGTAAGCGCGCAGTCTTATCGTTAGGGTATGAGATAGAGAATTATAAAGGTTTCGGTGCAACGCTGTGCGTTGTGTTTGGTTCTCAATATTTCTCATAACATCCCTATGCCCCTAACCGATAGCGTCACCCTATTCTAAACGTACCTGTTATGCTTGGCTTATAATCTGCCTACAGGATGCCATATTTAAAAGTTTCAAATTATTGTGAAGAGTTTTGTAGTGAACATATTAAGTTGTATGAGATACGTTCACTGAGCTATTCACGGGAGGTATTAAGGTGAGAAGTAGCTAGGCTGCTGCTGCTGATGATGATGCAAGTCAGGTACGCAGATTGGATTAATAATACTGTGTGCGTTGCTCGGGAGGCAGTAAACGTCGGTTTGTGACGATGGGTGTTATTTGATGAGGGGATTGAATTTCGGGCCAGTTGGGACATGACTGAAGAACGTGGAAAAATGCGCGAAAGTAGCAGGACCGAATAGACACAAATGCGAATTCGAAGTGTTGCGCATACCGTATTTGTGTCGGTTCTGTGTTCAGATCTTTTGGGGCAGTTTTTTTCTTCTTTTGTTGTGTTTACTGCTGAGGCTGCTGTTATCACCTGAAGCACCGTTGAACGGAAAACTCTAGGCAGAAATCGTACTTTTAAGCTGTGTGTCATCGGGTCTGTGCTCTGAATATTCTGATGTTGCTTTACCTGCAGTTGGGCCGTCCGCATACCTGCCCTTTTCCACAAAGTGTCATAGATTAATGACTCAAAATGAAGTGTCCGAACCGCTTCTGCGGGCAATTTTTTTCCCCCTTGTACCAGCCTTGTAGCATTGTCCCACCAGATGCCTGTGAATGAAACATACAATGAGCACCAACGCATGTAGGAAAGAAATCTGCCTGTATAAAAGGCAGCGTAGTCTATGAGAATATAAATACAAGAGTAGCTCGCACATCAATATTTGCCCATTTATTGGCGCGAGTTATTTTGGCTAGACAATATCATTCACGATTCTTAAAAGCAATCACACTAAGACTTTGTTCCCACACGCAGCTTTGCACGCAAATTTTCATATTCCCTGCGAACGTTACATCCATTGTAGACAAGCTGGGTCTTAGTTCAGGGAAGAAAAGTATCAAACGATATCGCACTCCTCATTGGAAGTAAAAAAAAAACAGAAAAATATTACAACGGTGGAAATTAAGCCACTCTCAAGCTGCACTAACAGCTTTGTACATAGCTTTTGTACATAGATTTTCCTTTGCGTTTGCAGAACAGCTTGCTTTAGTAGATCATTGTAGCTTCATAAAAAAATGCGCGTTCATTCGCGCGATCGACAGTGTCCGTCCAAGCGCTTCGTGAATCATATGCGGAGACAAGGTACGAAGGAGCGCTCGTGTCGGAGGCGATAGCAGTATGCGTATACGTTTAGACCGTGCCCGACGCAGACGTTCTTTGACAGTGGCTGTATAGGAGGGTGCGCGTGTAAGATGATCATCATGGTTACATGGATATGTGCGCCGCTGCCAGTAAAATTTTGAAGGATATTTCAAACAAAGGCGAGATAAGTAGATGTACGATGAATGAATTAACTCTGAATACGCGATGAAAACCTTGCCCATCGGTTCAGCACCTGATGCAAGTAAACCAACCACGCAGATCATGCTGTACGAAGCAACGGACAACTGCGCTTTCATGTGAGACCGCTATTCTTAGACCCGCTATTGGAGCCCATCCTCGAATCCGCCGACGCCGTCACGGAGAGAAAGACGTATTGTTTATGCAATTCCAGGGCGTATAATGACAGCGCAGTTAGCGAACTGGTCCGGAAGCCACTTTTATCGGATATTATAAAATTATTTCAATGCACCTCTTCTCTTCGTGTCAGTGATGTGACTAGTGTGTGCCAGCAAGACTTTCTACGCCACCAACCGCCAATATGACCAAGCCCGTCCTAATCCTTGAGGTGGGCGTAGCTTCCTACCGTAGAGAATATATACGATGGCATGTTAAAATCAGCAACAAACGTATGTAAGACTGACAGGCTTGTAGAAAGCGCGTCATTTCCTTATTCCCGGCGCTAAGGGAGGCATTCAATTACTAGATCAACAATTTAGACCACTTCCAAGGCGAGGTTTCTTACTTTCCGGTTATTTTATGTCGTTGAATCCGCTGATCCCGCCCGTCATAGCCTGTATTGCGCATTCAAGCACATTGTGGAAAAATTTTTAAAATGGGAATTAGGAACACGCTAATTAAAGTTGTGTCACGTGCCTCTTAGTTAAATAGTTAAATATAAACGTCAGCGAGGAATTAGTTATTTGTGTGAATTCATTGTTCGAATGAAGACCAGGGGCCATATTTTGTAAGGACTCCTTTCCCGCTCAAATCATTTTTCTCTTTACCACTGGTCACCACCGCCTTTGATACTGGAGCTGGCGAATGACTTAGCTTGCTAGCCGTGACGTCATAGTTGGCAGCTGCCAGTGATAAAAAGGAGCGAAGGAGTGGAGAACAGAAGTAATTGGGAAATGAACACTCACAAAACGTGGACCCAGCGACCGAGAAGCTAAGCAGAAACGAGGGCGCGCGACACACGAGTGGCGCTGATTGTTGTTGGTGGCATGTGCTGATGATGATGAGAAATCCGAAGCGCGACAGAGGCCAAACCTTTGGTGCCTATCTACTTCCGACCTGTCCATACTGTTCACGGCATGCGGGTCTCAGATGGTCTGGCAAGCAGCAGTGCTGCACCGTCAAGACCGTTGTAACTTATGTGTAACGTTCTGTGGTACAAATAAAGATGTGTGAAACGGTAAAAACAACGCTCCAAGGCCCGTACCCTTGATGTGTACCACGCTGAGTCTCTCAGCAGTGCATCACCGACGGCACAGTCAACCGGGAGGGTAAGTAAATGTGACTACAACCAAATACTGAGGACACCGCCTTTCATGGATCGCTATAACTAGCCCTAAATAAATGTTTTTACCACTACTACCTACAATGAAATGAGCAAGATAACGAGCGGAATTTGAAAACAAGAGAGTACGTAAACGTGGGTTAAAAGAGATATATACAGAGAAAGTAATTTAATGAAAATTAAGATGGAGAGGCCGGTCGGTGGTAAGGTGACCCTGGTCTGCTACTCCACACTGGGGGAAGGGGGAAAGGGAAAGTAAAACGAGAGTGAGGGTGCGAATGGAGGTTGATGATGCCATAATATAATGAATTGCTTGGGGTGGTCTGGGTTAGAAGAGACTACGCACACACTCGGTGGCACTCATCTTGCGAGACGACATGTAGCACATGGAGCGCATGTCTTCCTCATGAAGCATATGCTTTGCACACACACAGCATGCAAGGTTGCCGAGAAGGGCTCTGCGCACTCTCACATCCCGCCACAAGCGGGTGTGCACTCACAGCGCCCACTGTTGCTGAGAAAGCTGGAAGTACACAGACACATGTTCCCGGCACAAACGCGTATGCACGTGTGTCAAACTCGACCTGAAAACTAGGCGAGAGGTACTGGGATCGATACCCCGCACCTCCACCAAGATGTAGCGGCCTTCATTGGCAAGAGATGACTGGTTGTTAAGGCCGTTTAGAGCGGGCAAGGGCAGGTCCGGTCCCGGAACAGTTGATGCTTTTGCCGCGCGTCGGTTCTGCTGCTCCAGCTGCCGATCGTCGTCTTCTCGCCTCGCGCCGCGCATCGATTCTGTTGATCCGTCTGCTAAGCGTCTTCCTCTTTACAGGATATGTATACCGTCAATGAGTGTTGAATGATGGCCAACTTTGTGTTGCTGGGCTAGTGAGCGCTTCACTACTTCGAAAACTTGTAAAAACAATTTGAACACACGCGCGCGCGCGCTCGCGCGCACACACACACACACACGCACACGCACGCACGCACGCACACGTACACACACACACATGCACGCACACATGCACGCACACACACACACATGCACACGCACACACATGCACACGCACACACACACACACACACACATGCACACGCACACACACACACACACACACATGCACACGCGCACGCGCACACACACACACACACACACACACACACACACACACACACACACACACACACACACACACACACACACACACACACACACACACACACACACACACACACACACACACACACACACACACACACACACACACACACACACACACAGAAAAGGATGAAGGCGACTTGACAGGTTTACAAAAAACACTTCAGCAAAGAGTGCTGGGAAATATGGATCTAGCTTTAACCTGGAAGTTACTGTCAACTCTTTTTCGTCGTGCCTAAACGTATCTTTAATGCAGCCACACGGCGACGGCAAGCCTTCCAGAATAGCACACACCAAAGGCCATGGAAGTCCATCCAGTGTTTAGCAGCGACTTTCCCGTTGCAAAAGAGTGAAAAAAAGCCAAAGTTATTGGGCCCAAATCTTGCTCTATAGTAGCAGTGCCTTTTATAGTTCGTTGAACAAAACATGCAGTGCGCATCTTTACTGCGCTAGTTTTCGGGCTTCAGAACCAACATGCAAAAGCGCTGTTTCATGACCGGGACCTTCACTGCATCCTTTTTCTGATGTCTGCGGGGTGACTGCGGCGTGAGCACGGGACAGCTCGCTTCCGCTGATGTAGTTGCAAGAAAAGCAAGCTCAGTCATGCGGCCCCATAAATGTTCGCATTCCCTCCCCCAGAATTTCGTGTTTTAAACAAAACAAAGCAAAAACGAAAGTTCTAAAGGCATACTGAAAAACAGCGAGAGAAATTGGTTCGTATATAGACTGTGGACTAGAAATATTCTAGTCTAGTTAAAATATTCTAGTTAAAAGCGGATTGATGAATTCACATCAATAAATTGCAAATATAGTCACAACGCCAAACTTCCGCCAGGGCCAAACGCCAGCTTCCAACGACATTTAGTTTTTACTGATGCAAGAAATCTTCCCATTCTTCACGCCTTCTCGCTTGAAAGGCCACCTAAAGTCGCATTGTGCACACGGTTACACAAGCATTCGCACGTGATTTCAGCTTGCAGAAGTAAAGCTCATATCGCTTAAGGAAGACGCAGCGTTCAAGTTTTCCTACGCATGACCTACAGTTTGCTAATACCGGTTGGAATTAATTCAACCATTGCCTGCGGTATACGGAGAGGACTGACAGACGTAGCACTTGCATCAAAGGTTAATGGGAAAGGGTTAATTCGATTGTTCAACCATCCTCGGTGCTGATAATTGAGAGGCGTGACAAATAGAGGCGCAGATGTGGTATTAAATCAGCCATGCCACACTTGAAGGCAAATTGACGTAATACATGAACAAGCGCAGATTTTGTGCCGTACGCGCCGAGCCTTCAAGAACATCGCGCTTCCTCACGTATGATGAAATGCACGCATTTCAATAGTGTCGAACCTTTTGACACCTCGCCTGTGCAATGATACATTTATTACATCACTCCAGCAGCTTGGCTCAAAAATAAAAGTCCATCAGCGCCACACCCTTTTTCGCGTAAGAGCGCACGCTGGGGTCGCTACTCTCGACGTGGATGGAGAAGTAGTGGAAGATGGACTTGAGCGGCAGAAACCTGAGGTAGCGAGTCTGGATGACGCGACACAGGGCTTCCATGGCGCACACTGTCTGCAGCTCGTCGCACCGTTGCGCGAGGTACAGGAGGTTGCTCGAAGCTTGCCCCGGATGCTGCTTCAGGAGGAGCACGATGACGTCGACGAACCTGTGTTCGCGTTCACAATGATGAACAAACATTAAGGCACCGTTCTCGTCCTCAAACATAAGTAACGTAAAACCAAAGTAATGTTCAACAGTCTAGCAAGAGAACAGCAGTTTACAATTGGTAGCGAGGTGCTGGAAATGGTAAGGGAATACGTCTACTTAGGGCAGATAGTTACTGCTGATCCAGAACTAGAAGAATAAGAATGGGGTGGGGCGTATACGGCAGGTTCTTTCAGATAATAAATGGATATTTACCAATTTCTCTCAAGAGAAACGTATACAACATATCTATCTTACCGGTGTCTGGTTTCTTGTGTCTGGTTTCCTAACTTTTTATTTTCACACGTTAGCGCGTAGCATTAGGTGGCGATAGCGGCCAAATTCTCCGACCAGGCACCCGTGCTTGAAGTACGTGGGGCAGCGCGCTAAAGGAAACGCCAACACGCACAAGGACTAGAATTTGGCAAATTCGTGCATTCTGGCTCGACTTACGGCAAGGAGCTATGAGACTATAAAATACCATATTGGGATTTTCCAAACTTCTTTGGGGGGGGGGGGGGGGTCGGAGAGGGGAGTGCTCGGAAATTGGGCTTTTAAGTCTCTACCAAGGAAATTTTCGGTTACGACAAGGAACATCACTGACACATGGAAATGAGCCACCTCAGAACGCTGAACAAAGAAATGGTCGAACTAACCTGTTCCGAACTCTGATTCGCGCCGAGAGGAGCTGATCGAACGAGGTCTTTAGCACGGTCTCCACCATGGCCGAAGTCATCTTAGAGCCGTGCTTCTGCAGCACCGACGCCAGCGCGTCAGCCGACGCAACTACCACCTCGGCGCTGTTAGCACCCAGCGTATTCTTGAGGTTCTCCAGGCAGACCCTGAGGTTCTTCTCGTCGCCCACGACACAGGGGTAGCGCTCGATGTACTTGATGGTCTTGATGCGGTCCAACGTGCCACCGCCTCCGGTCACGGGCTTGGCGAGCGCTTCGTTCAGCAGCGAGCCGCTCTCCCGCTGCCGACGGCAGGAGCAGAAGCGCTGGTACCAGGGTAGGTCCGACTGCAGGATCTCCACGGGCGGCGGTACGTGGCTCAGCATAGTGGCCAGCATGGCGGAAACGGACTGGCTGCGCGTAGGGCGCATGCATTCACAGAAGCGAGGCATTCATGTTTGATCTGGGCGCCTCCCTCATGTACGGTCCCAGCAGATTCTCTGCTCTGGAGTCCGCAGCTCGTGCGCTGGGAGGTCGGTGGCGTTTCTTTGTCTTCTTCTTTCCGCCTTGTAGATTCTTGGCCCTTTGTATTCTACTAAATCAATGAAGACTGGACTGCTGTTCTGCCGCCGATTTTCTTCTTTGAGGAGGCGCCTATTACAAATTCCGTTTCACCAGCTGGGTCTGCCTGTGTCCACTGAGGTTGTTTTTTCCTTTCCTTTGGCGCTACTTCGCTTGGACGAAGCAACAGGAGTGCGCGCTGTGCAGTTCAAAAATTTCTTCTAGAAACACACCGACTCCCATGCTAATATTAATTTTATTTATTTATATTTCTATTTGTTTTAATTTTTCTGACTATCAAACAGTTCATTTATTATTATTATTTTTTTATGTCTCTCTTTCAGTCAATACAAAATTGAACCATTCCATATGTTGCATTCAAATTTGCGCATAAAGCCGTCGTCCCATCTTCGATCTCCCAGCTAACAGGACCCCTTTCGTTGCGTCGTCCAATCTGTCAGCCTATACCCTATTACTACTCCTTTTCCTCTAAAACTGCTAATCATTCCAACAGTTCACCGCCTGTGTCTTGGCCACTCCCCCGTAGTGGGTATGTGCCATTCTACTTGAGGCCAGCCAACCAACCAAGACTGTACTGGTCAACCTGGCCATACGGCTGGCAGGCTACGCACGATGACGATCATGAAACACGATGCGTTACATGTTCTAACAAAGCACCAGGCTACAGGAAGATACTGCTGGAAAAATGTGGTTAGGTAACATACCGGTGTTGCAGCGTGCTGGGAAAGCGCCGAGGGATGCGGCCCGCTCATCAACGTTGCCCGGTTTGCGCGCAGCTATACAGCACGGCGTTCAGAGCTCACAAAGCTGTCATGTGATTCGTGGTGCACCTAGATTACGCCACAGCAGGAAAGCATGCGTGCTACGTCGTGCTTTCTTGCTATGCATAACTACCTAGTCTTGTCAGTAACCACACAGTGATTCCTTTGTTTCGCTGTGGTTGTCTTCTTCGCCATCACCCGAGACGGCGAGTAATGACATGCCATAGCTGGAGTACAACACATATAATTCAGTAGGGTGGCTTTCTGGACTTGTTGGTTGCACATACTTTCAAAACACTGTTGCGCAACCAAGGACGAGCACAAAAAAGAACAAAAGGAACACTATGAGCGCTAACTTCTAACAAACTTTATTGTTCTCAAGCAGCACATTTTTAAACCAGAAACTGAGTAAGTGTTTTTTGTGGTGTAAAAATGTGCTTCTTGCGAACAATAAAGTTTGTTGGAAGTTAGCGCTCGTGGTGTTCCATCTGTTCTTTTTTGCCTCGTCCTTCATTGCCTTACAGTGTTTCGAAACGGATAATCCATTAATTCATGCTAGGTGTACACCTACTTGCCGTGCGAATACGCAGTCGATGTAGCGTCCGACTATTGCGAAGCGTAGAAGTTCAGAAGTAACCAAAGCTTGGCGTCGTGGTTGAAGAACCTGAAAATGATTACGGGTACGCCTAATTCCCCCGCGCTGCATATTTCGGCACTGCTGCACCGCTGAAAGACTCCGACAAACAAACCTTTCGATGCGCTTTTCGCCTTTTCAATTAAATCAGCTTCCTTTATTCCTTTTCTTCGATGCTATGGACATATTTTATGCATGGTTCATTGTGATTCATAGCGGAAGGAAAGAATTTAGAAGAGGTCATCACGTCCCAGTTTCTTTAAGCCGCAATTGAGGGCTCCTCCTCGCCAGTTGGCTCGTCGTCTCAGCACGCTTGCGCATGCGCCGCTTGAGCGGCGAACATAGAGTTTCGTACTATTACCTAGAGGGAAAGCTGGCGACCCGTCTATGGGAGTTTGCATGGAGCCCCCTCAAGACCACTTCAGCCACCATGGGCGCTCAAAGCATCATGGGGCGGTGAGCTACTTGTTGTGGAACTGCAACTTTTGGCCAAATAATAATAGAAAAATAAAGCTGTTCGATAACTACAAATATCCCAACAATCAATATCTTGTCTAATGATCGCAACAAATGAGCAGAAAAGCATTTAAGTGCAATGTTTGTATCAAATAAGAGATGGCTAGCTTTCCTATTGGCCAAGTAATGAACACTACAAAAACTAATATTTTGTAATTTTGTAATTAACAGGCGCACTTTTGAAAGTAAATATGTTTATAAAAAACCTTGTTGCTTAAACACTTTAAGAGGTTTTTAAAGGCATTTCAGAAAAGTGAAACCTTTTATTGGCATCGTGTGCTGTTGCGTTTTTATTACTATGGCTTTTGCACACTACCTTCGCGCGAAAGTCGTCTGCGCACACACGAACAGCGTTTTTGGAATGAAATACCTTAGTAGTGCCACTCCTTGCTCCCCAAAAACTACGACTGTGCCGCAACAAGTAGCTCACCGCCCCATGATGATTTGAGCGTCCATGGTGGCTGAAGTGCAGCGCCGCCAGCTTTACCTCTAGGTAATAATAAGAAACTCTATGGCTGCGAAGGACCAAAGCGGGCAGACGATCTCGCGCCGCATCGAGCAGCCGGCAGCTGACAGGAAGGTGATGCAGACGACGGCGTTGCGCGATGCGCCAAAGCGTCCCGGAAGTCCTCGCAAATGCACGTGACTTCCGGCAAACTTTTCTCACTCAGCTCGGATAGCGAGCGCCTATTCCAGTCTTTCCTTCCTCAACGTTGTGACCATGCTATGAGAGACGCCATAGTGAAGGGCTCCAGGTGGTCGAAATTTCCGAAGCCCTTCACCACGGCGTCTCTCATGGCCTGGGCAGTGTTGGGACGTTAAACCCCATAAAACAAACCCGTTCTGTTTCTTCCTCTTGTGCCTCAGTCTTCGATAAAGCGAACTTCTTTTTTCGAAGCCATGCCGATTGGTTTGGTTTTTTGGGGTATAGCGTCCCAATGAGACTAAGGCTATGAGAGAAGCCGTAGTGGAGGGCTCCGGAAATTTCGACCACCTGTGGTTCTTTAACGTGCGTAGTCATGCCGAATAAATCCTGCGTTTATGTCACCTAGCTCCGTTTCTTGTCTCTGCAAGCTGCCTTTCTGCCATGAAGCCATCGCTTATCAGCGCAAACCGTCGAGAGCAGTGTTTTGAGAGTTGATATACGTTCCAGAAAGTGGCACAGGTGCTCTGCGGCGATCGTCCGAGATACGGACACCACATCACCTCCAGACACCCCCTGTCTACATAGACATACCACTCATCCAATCAACATATCTCCCTTCTCTCAGACAGCGTATAGGCGCCCTTGTCCCTGCATGTAACTCTGAAATGCAGTCTAACTCGTGTTTATGAGGGCCGGTCTGAAACGGAACAGTGGGAATGAATGAATGAATGAATGAATGAATGAATGAATGAATGAATGAATGAATGAATGAATGAATGAATGAACATTACCGAGCTGCGACTGAGGTCAGTTATAACTCTAAGCTAGCTATGACCGACCTGTGTAATATACGTTTTCTCTTATTTTACCATTATTAAAGGCGATTGGCCTTATTCGATAACACGTATTTCGCATGACATTCAATTTTTCTTCCACTAGTCTTACATGTCCTCTCCCCATTGATTCTCCTGCCAACAACAATGCCAGGACACGAAGGAACTCCCCTCAGCATGTTCCCGTGGTCGTCAATTGGTGAATGGAGCGCCGCCACTGCGGGGATTGGCCAACACACAGGCGGCGAATGAGAGATCCTGAAAAACGTTTTTCAAGCCAAACAAAAAAAAAAAAAGAAGAAAACGAATTCATATTGGGAGATGGAATGTTTGGTATAGCATTCTTTCTCTTCGTATTCACTTACACGTGCGGTATAGGCTGCATTCGTTGACTGGCCTTGCTACCGCTTTAATGATGATTTGCATAGCAACCGAATGACTCTGCAAAATTTTCAGCATCATTCCGCTTGCTTACACTGGCGTTAAGCTCTCAGTTTGCGTTGTTCCCCTTGAATTTTATTTTTCTCAACAAAATTTTATTTTCCTTCCCTTCAACTAAGGCATTGTAGCTCTAATAATCGTTTTCATCATCATCATCACTCGGCACCAGGTGTACCTCTTCGTGGGCACGTACTCTTCCTCGTAGCAATCATCACCAGCACAAGCCAGCACTCCTGCTTCCGGGCGACATATTGGGTAAGCGCTGTGTCCCTTCTCCCGGCAGCGCGAAGCGTTGTCGCCTGGTTAGGAGCGAAGCGGCAAGTCTTTAAATGTGTTGCAAGGAAGGCCCTCGCTGTCGGAATTATGAGCGAAACGTTGATATTCCGTGCAGCTTCCAGCTAGCGCGTACGTTTCATTAGTATAGGGCAGTGCATGGGTGCTACTCCGTAACCCTATCCCTCGCGTTGAGCTATGTTACGTTGCGACAGTAAGCACAGCATCAGTTTAGTTTCCAAGAGGCGATCAGCGTCGTTGTCGGTGAGACTTGTGTCGAAAAACTCCCGGTTCTCCTAACGAATCAATGAAATTTTTTCCCGTGTGTGTGTGTGTGCCGGAGTGCGGGCTGTCAAATGTCTCCCTACAGGTATCATGTTACTTACAGCAGGTTACTGCCGCTGGAAACGCGGTAATGACCATTCATACACGACTGGCTCAAAATGCGCGGAACACCTATAGCTCTCACTGCAATTCTGAGGCGACTGAAATCGCTGCAATTTTAACTCCTCGATGTGGCCAGAGGCCAAATGTAGCAGACGCCTTGCATTGAATTCTCTCAAACCGCTTTAAGCACGATAATAAATAATTTTACAACGACAGAAGTGCGGGCTAGTGCTTCATGGTAATAAAGCGCTGCCAACGAATGAGGCGAGACGCATACTAGACAAACGCCGCGCTGATTCTCACGATGTTTAATGATGCATATTCACAGCTATAGTTATTGGCTTGTGAGGTTTGATAGTAGACATCGGTCGGTCTTGGTTAGGGGCATACAAACTATAGGTGGCTGGTTTACACAGTTCTGTACCCTTGCGTTGCTTGCAGGCTCGGGCTGGAAGATACTCTATCCTCTAGAAGGGATGACTTCCGAACAAAACGACGCTGCTGCCAAGGGCAGACGCATTTCGAAAGCTGATGAAGATACGTCCAAGCACTTTTCTGGGAAGAGACGCGGGCCCAGCGCGCCAGTCGCCGTGGAGCGAAAGGAGCTATCTCAGCCTTCACAGAGTGCCGACGAGGGAGCCAGAACTGCATCGTCTCTGAGGAGACCTCGCAGGTTGTCAATGGGCTCTGCCGGCAACCGCCGCCGCCGTTCTTTGGCCGGCTGCTCCTCGAGTCGCCTCAAGGGCGAAGCCATGAAGGCGGGAAAAACGCAGCCATCCTCAGACAGTCACGCTTCAACGCCCAAAAAATCCCGGGAGAAAGGTTCGGACTCGGGCAAGAAAGCAGTTGGTGTGGCCTCAAGCGTTGCTGGGGCTCCCTCAGATGACGTGGCAAAGCAGGAAGACGTGAAAGTCACCGCAGCCTCCACCGCACAGCCTTCAACCGCTCCGTCCAAGCCGTCTACCAAAGAAGGCACGGTCGAAGCTAGCGCGGCATGCGAACAGGGCGTAGCCGCACCTGCACTGGACGCAAACATCGCGCCTGCCGGGCAGCCGGCATCTCGGACCACGGCTTCCATGGGTAAAACAGGGAAGGTCTCCACCCTGAGCCCCACTATACATAGCCTGAAAAACTTCGACTTGGCCGACATCGTGAGTTGACGATTTGAACATTTCATTATGACGTCTTTTCTATGCTCGGGTAATGGTAGGTAGGCAAGCAGACAAGTTACGTCTACTTTTATAAAGGCACCTTCCTGACGCAACGGTCATGAGGTAAAATATGATGTAGCTAACTGAAGCTACCGTCAGCTTTAATTCGTTTCGGAGTAAAATAAGAGCGTTACTTCCAGCAACGGACGAATCGAAAACTAAAGTTTCTTTCTAGCTGTGATAAGAAAAAAGAATCAAATCCAAACAATGTATCATATATGTCTCTTGACGACAGAAAATGTTACCGCAATTGTCACACGTGGAAGTTATACCTTAGCATGTTGAGCACAACGGAAATCGGAATACCATTGACAACTTAGGCAGAAAACATCTAAATATTTTTTGATACGACACAAGGATTGCATGTCCTGTTGCTGGCAACCGCATATATGGTTATTTGAACGAGATTTCTTTGAACACGAGCACGACATTAGAATTGGTGGAAAGATTCATAAGGATACTTCCATCTTTTCATGCCATAACCCAGCAATTCTTGGGTGAGTATAATACGTTGCATCTATTCGCCTTCAGGTGAGAAGTCCTCGTGAGACCCTTGGCAGCGGTGCAGCCTTGCTCCTGAAGAATGAGGTTGCCGTGAGCCTCGTGGTCATAGCGACCATGACGTTTGTCATTGTCACCCTCTACCTCCTAATCAGCGTGACCCCAGCGAAAGCAAGAAACAACTGGTGCGTGACAGATGACTGCCTTTCACATGCAAGCCTTCTCGAACAGACACGAAGCACAAAGATCGACCCCTGCAGTGACTTCAGCGCCCACGTCTGCTCCAACTGGTCGCCGTCGAAAGGGAGGGAAGAAATGCGAGATTTCGACTTGTCCGCCATGTTAGATATGGTTTTCTCGTGGCTGGTGGACATGAGCACGACACTGCGGGAGGGATCCACGAAGTTCTCAGTAGCTAAGAAGGCACTGGCTATGCTAGAGTCCTGCATGAGCAACTCCTCAACGTACGGGTCGGACTTGAAGAACTTCCGGCAATTTCTCAACAATCGCAGCTTGCTCTGGCCGAACCCACCGCAGCGAGACATGGACGCTCTCCGTGTGCTCCTCAGTCTGGCCTACAACTGGCAGGCCGCCTTCTGGTTCGAGGTGCGAGTGTTCTTTGTGGGGAGAGGCGTGTTCGGAGGCAGGTGGAGAATAAGGCTAGCTCCGGCTCCTCTGCTGCCGCAACTCCTCCTCCACCACCACGCTGTGATGAAGAACGGAATGGAAGCCTACTTCAAGTACTGGATGGACTTCCACAGTGCCCTCTTCGGTGACACCGCAACGGCCAGCAAGGAACGGGCGCTTCAGGCTGCCCACAAGGAGGCAGACATCTTAGAGATGCTCAACGAGGCGCTACAGGTATCGCCGAAGGACTCCTCCGTGTTCCCCATAGGCGAGCTTGAACTGTTCACGACCGGCATAAATTCCTCCCGATGGTTGCAGCAGCTGCAGAACGTTACCGCCTTGAAACCCGAGCTAACTGAACAGGACGCTGTTGTTACTGCCAATGTATATTTCCTCCAAGCATTGGGCAACCTGTTCTCCAAATACACAAACGATGAGATCATGGATTTTCTGGGGTGGCAATTTGCCCAACAATACGCGCCCGTGTCAGACAGCGGCCTCTTGGTAGCTCGTTTCGGTGACCGCAGGACAGCCAGAAGCTTTCGACCCGCCTTCTGTGGATTCCAAATCGAGATGCCGTACAGGGTGCTCCTTCTGACACTGCGCTTTGCGTTGCGGATTACGCAGACCGACAAGGAGCTGGTTGACGCCAGCTTCGACCGCCTCTGGTCGACGGCTGTGCGCTTGGTGAACGATTCAACCTGGTTAGACTCGGAGAGCAAAGCAGCGGCCGCCGAAAAACTTCGCTCTGCCGGTTTGCGGCTGTGGCCTCCCTCCGAGTTCCTCAACGAGACAAGCCTCGAGGAGTTATTTCGAGCATTTCCAGAAAAGGAAGAGTCCTTCGGCGCATACTTTGTCAACTCGCGCCAGAGCGTACGAACTATTAGCAGAACGCCAGAGTACGACGCAGTGCTTGAGATGCCGGAAAACTATGCATTGCCTTATTTCGAGTATGACTACGTGTATAACGACGTAGGCGTCGCCATCGCCGCTGTGGACCGCCCGCTGTTCTACAGCAAAGGCACTCTGGCCATGTTCTACGGCGGGTTAGGCTTCTCCGTCGCCTTAGAACTGGTCAAGGCAATCGACCGCCAGGGTCTACAGTGGCATCCCCAAGGATGGGTAGTCAACTCGATCCTCAGTCCGAGGTCGCAGGCTGTCTTCAACGCCAAGAACGTGTGCTTCAACAGCAGCGACTTAGACGGTGCCGAGAGCGTGTTTCCCGAGATACCGGCGCTGCAGATAGCCTACGCTGCTTTCCTAGACGCAGCCAGTGCAGCCGTGAACACAACGCAGATAAGCGCCGAGCTCACCGAAGAGAAGGTATTTTTCATGACCATCTGCTACATGACGTGCACCCAAAGGGGCGCCAAGAACCCCTTCGCAGTTGACTGCAACAAAATTGTCCGAAACTCTCCGACTTTCGCAAAGGCTTTCAACTGCCCCGAAGGATCTAGAATGAACCCAAGAAATAAGTGCCCGTTTTTCGATTGATACAAGAAGTTTCTCATGTGAGAGGTTTTTTATATTTGACAACGTTGCTATGAGTGATTTTGTGTGCAGACCAAAGACCACTGACTATAGACTATTCCCAACGCATGATCTGTGCTGTGCTCCATAAGCGAGTGGTCAGGACGCTGCAAGACAGCGCGCATCTAAACTTTTTTTTTCTTTCGATTTTTCCCAGATCCCATGTCGTGCTTTAAGCATCGATGGTGTTTTTGCGTTTTCGCGACAGTTTAGCGCTTAATTGTGCGGTCGCGACAGCGGTGGGATTTGCAATAGTCCTAGTCAAATTAATGTAAGAATTTTTGAAACATTCTCCTTTAGGAATGGAAACCGAGGTGGCTAGCTTATGTAGGTGCACTGCTTTTGGTGATAAAACTGTCAGATTTGTCGATAAATTTGAAATCCATTATCAGCAGCCAGGGGGAAAACGCGAAGTACTCTTGCAAGGAATTCTCTTTCACGGCGGTTAAAGAGGACCGTTGCGTCGTGTTCAAGAAATGCTGACGCACAACGTGATCGCGTGTCTCATTTTACGGGTCGCATTTTATAGGCTGGGACATTTCTCCGAGGTAAAAAATGCAAGCTTAACCAGACGACATGTGCAATTTCTTGTCTATTAGTGTTGACTTGAGCAACTTCGTCATTTAGTCTAATTACATTACCTGTGTATCCAGCCTATCTTTGAGATCGCAGAGAATGTCTCAGTATTCTGCCCACTTATACAGAGTCATTGTAAATGTTTGCATTTGTGTTAATATACGAACCTCAATTTGCGAAGCGTGTGTTCATAGCTTAAGCTAACCTTTCACAATTGAGAGTTTCACCATCAGCGACGAGTCGCATAATCTTATCGCTGGCTTCCTTTCTGGAAGTGAGCAAGTTTACAGCCTCCCGTACCCTTCGTTGGTTATTGGTTATTAAAGGCGAAAGCCTTTAATGGCTCATACTGTCGTCCGTTAACAAAGCGTGTCACACGCGTTTAACTCGAACTAAAAAAGAGAAGAAAACCAACGGTTGCTTCAGATAGAGGAGGAAAAAATGAACCTAGAAGCCATGTTTGATGACTGTAGGTTAATTAGTTAATTATCGTCAGAAATTTCGAAATTTAGTCGAAATAGCGGGGACGACGATAGAGCCATGGGAATGGTGTGACGTCACATCCAGCGAAGGTTGTCACGGCACAGTGAAAATTGTCACAGAATGGTGGGAAAAACGTCGGAATTGTGTCAAATTAGATGAAAAAAGTGTAATTAAGCGTAATTAACACTTAAGATCTGCGAAAGATGTATAATTTTGGTATCGGTATAGCCACGGCAAGTGTGACGTCACATCCACCGGTAGTCTTCACGTTATAGTGTACTCGGCGGTCGCCTCTCTACACTTTAGTCGCTAAACTCCGGTAAAGCTCAACAAGGCCACTGTTATGGATGCTTGCATGGGCAACCAGGTGTTGGCCATGCAAGCATCTATAACAGTGGCAGTCTGCTGTGTGAATCTACTTGACTGCTTTATATAGTGTGAGAAGACGTATCTCGATAAAAGTGTGCCAGAATTTCCGGGGACTGATCATTGGAGATTAAGTCGATATCGATGTCCTCCATTATAACGCAGGGTGTGTTAGAAAAAACGTGATACCGATAATACGTCGAGAAATTTTAGCAAGTTGCCTTTTTTAGTGCCCTATCGGTCGACATTAGACAGTGGGCCCTACTATTTTCTCAGTACTCAAGCATGAACATTCAAAATCCGAGTTCTTAAATGATAAATCATCGAACCACTGATATGAAAACAAAAGTCGTTAAAGTATACAGCCAATCGTCCCCCATTCTTTTGCTTACGACAGAGGTGTTCACATTGATAGCCCTCGAAGTTGGGTTTAGTATCATCATCTTAGATCCACGTTAAGAGAAAGTTAGAATATCAAAGAAAGCAAACAAAGAATAAAAAAAGCAATTCATACAATGCAGAAAAACTTCCAAAAAGAAAACTCACGACTGAAAGCATCCACTATATAGTATCTGCAATTGACCTCCGTATACGTGATCATGAAGGAAAAATTAAAAGCAGTTATAGCGCCTCAGTTGTCAACACCAATCCTATCGAAGTCATTTTCATGCGCAATATGAATTATGTCGGATGGTTTAACTTTACCCATAAGCACCTTGCCTCCGGACATGCATGCATTTCTATTTCGCTTCTTTTTTCATTTTGAACACTTCCGAAGGCAAAGCCATATTTTTTGGTGTGGTATGCTCGTTCAGGAAAAAAATTAGAGTTTGAAGTCGAAAGCCTTTAATGCCTCATCGTTGTTGACAGAAGGTTGTCAGCAGAAGGTTGCCAGCAGAGGTGTCACGATTTTTCTATTCAGACCAGAAAAAAAATTTTGTGCATGATTGGAATCGAAGCACCATTCTTTCGTTCTGCAGCCGAGCGTGCTAATGGCTACGCTACTTCCTGCTTTTGTCTTTAGCGCTACGCTACTTCCTGCCAACGCATATGTAGCTTCCTGCCAGAGCATATGTAGTTCTCCTTGTCTAGGACACTGCAGAGTGTGTGCAGAAAGGCGTCGAATCAGACGGATGCCTCCCATATGCCCTCCAGCGTCTCCAGCATTTAAGATTCACAAACAATTGTCTACTTAATTAACATCTTAACCGCACATCAGTGACACAAGCAGAAACACCGGGCTAAATGCTTTCGCCTCACCACACTTTAGGTGAACAAAGTGTCCACAAAGCACAAGAGGAACAAACAGAACGCGTTTGGTTTATGGGGTTTAACGTCTACCCACTACTCAGGTCATGAGAGACGCCGTAGTGGAGGGCTCCGGAAATTTCGACCGCCTGGAGGCCTTCACTACGGCGTCTCTCATAGCATGGTGACAACATGGCGGAAGGAAAGACTGGAATAGGCGCTCGCTATCCGAGCTGAATGAGAAAAGTGCCGGAAGTGACGTGCATTCGCAAGGACTACTGGGAATCTTTGGCGCATCGCGCAACACAGTTGTTTGCATCACCTTCCTCTCAGCTGCCGGCTACTCGGTGCGGCGCGAGATCGTCTGCCCGCTTGGTCCTTCGCAGCTCAAGCGGCGCATGCGCAAGCACGCTGAGACAACAAGCCAACTGGTGAGGAAGAGCCCTCATTTCTGGCTTAAAGAAACTGTGACGTAATGACCTCATCTAAATTCTTTCCTTCCTCCATGCTGTGACCATGCTATGAGAGACGCCGTAGTCAAGGGCTCCAGGTGGTCGAAGTTTCCGAAGCCCTCCAATACGGCGTCTCTCATAGCCTGAGTAGCGTTGGGACTTTAAACGCCATAAGCCAAACCCGTTCTGTTTCTTCCTCTTGTGCCTCAGTAATCGATGCGGAAGACTGCTTTTTTCGTAGTCACGCCGGTTGGTTTGGTTTTTTGGGGGTTTAGCGTCCCAAAGCGACTCAAGCTATGAGAGACGCCGTAGTGGAGGGCTCCGGAAATTTTGACCACCTGGGGTTCTTGAACGTGCGTAGTCATGCCGAATAAATCATGCGTCTATGTCTCCTAGCTCCGTTTCTTGTTTCTGCAAGCTGCCTTTCTGCCATGAAGCCATCGCTTATCAGCGCCCACCGTCGAGAGCAGTGTTTTGAGAGTTGATATACGTTCCAGAAACTGGCACAGGTGCTCTGCGGCGATCGTCATCGATACGGACACCGCTTCACCTCCAGGCACCCCCTGTCTACATAGAGACACACCTTATCCATTCAACATCTCTCCCTTATCTCAGAAAGCGTATAGGCGCCCTTGTCTCTGCGTGTAACTCTGAAATGCAATATAACTCGTGTGTAAGAGGGACTCCCTGAAATGGAACAGTGGGAATGAATGAATGAATGAATGAATGAATGAATGAATGAATGAATGAATGAATGAATGAATGAATGAATGAATGAATGAATGAACTTTACCGTGCTACGACTGGGGTCCATTATGACTCTAAGCTAGCTATGACCGACTGTCTAATAAACTTCTTCTCTTACCTTACCCTCATCAAAGGCAATTGACCTTATTCGTTAACTCATCCTTCGCATGACAATCAATTTTTCTTTCAGGATTCCTACATGTCCTCTCCCCTTTGATTATCTGCCCAACAGCAATGCCAGGACACGAATGAACTAACTTCTCATCATGTTCCTGTGGTCCTCAATGGCTGATAGGAGTGCACCCACAGCGGGGTTTGGCCAACACACAGGCGGTGAATGAGAGATTATGAAAAACGTTTTTCAAATCAAAACAAAAAAAGAGAAGAAAACGAATCCATATTGCGAGATTGAATGTTTGGCATAGCACTCTTTCTCTTCGCATTCACTTACACGTGCGTGCGGCATAGGCTGCATTCGTTGACTGGCCTTGCTACCGCTTTATTGATCATTTGCATAGTAACCGAATGGGTCTGCAAAATTTTCAGCATCATTCAGCTTGGTTAGACTGGCATTAGGCTCTCAGTTTGCGTTATCCACCCTGAATTTCAATTTTCTCACCAAATTTTATTTTTCTCCTCCTCGTAGGAATCATCACCAGTACCAGCCAGCACTACTGTTTCCGGGCGACATATTGGGTAAGCGCTGTGTCCCCTCTCTTAGCAGAGCGAAGCGTTGTCGCCTGGTAAGGAAGCCAAGAGGCAAGCCTTTAAAGGTGTTGCAACGAAGGGCCTCGCTGTCGGAATTGTGAGCGAAACGTTGATATTCCGTGCAGCGTCCAGCTAGCGCATATCTTTCTTTAGTAGGACAGCCTGCGTGCTACTCCGTAGCCCTACCCCTCGCGTTGAGCTATGTTACGTTGCGACAGTAAGCACAGCATCAGGGTAGTTTCCAAGAGGCGATCAGCGTCGTTGTCGGTGAGACTTGTGTCGAAGAACTCCCGGTTCTCCTAACGAATCAATGAAATTTTTTCCCCTGTGTGTGTGTGCCGGAGTGGGGCTGTCAAATGTGTCCCTATAGGTTTCATGTTACCTATAGCAGGTTACTGCCCTTGAGAACTCGGTAATGACAATTTATACATGATTTGCACAATGGACGCGGCACACCTATAGCTCTCACTTCGATCCTGAGGCGACTGAAATCGCTTCAATTTTAACCCCTCGATGTGGCCAGAGCCCAACTGTAGCAGACGCCTTGAAATGTATTCTCTCAAACCGCTTTAAGCACGATGATAATCAATTTTACAACGACAGAAGTGCGGGGTGGTAGTTTATGGTAACAAAGCACTGTCAACGATTGAGGCGAGACGCATACTAGACAAACGCAGCGCTGATTATCACTGTGTTTAACGACGCATATCCACAGCTATAGTTATTGGTTTGTGAGGTTTGATAATAGACATCGGTCGGTCTTGGTTAGGGGCATCCTAACTATAGGTGGCTGGTTTACAAAGTTCTGTACACTTGCGTTGCCTGCAGGCTCGAGCTGGAAGATATTCCGTCCTCTAAAAGTGATGAGTTCCCAAC
Organism: Amblyomma mixtum; assembly: GCF_055824585.1. Taxonomy (NCBI): domain Eukaryota; kingdom Metazoa; phylum Arthropoda; class Arachnida; order Ixodida; family Ixodidae; genus Amblyomma; species Amblyomma mixtum. Next base: position 82,603,392 of record NC_143013.1, read on the forward strand.
AAAAACACGTTGCCGGCAAGGGGACAAGCATTTCAAGAGCTGATGAAGAGACGTCCAAGCAATCTTCTCGGAAGAGACGCGGGCCCAGCGCGCCAGCCGCCGTGGAGCGAGAGGAGGCATCTGCGTCTTCACAGAATGCCGACGAGGGAGCCAGAACTGCATCGTCAACGAGGAGACCTCGCTGGTTGTCGATGGGCTCTGCCGACAACCGCCGCCGCCGTTCCTTGGCCGGCAGCTCCTCGAGCCGCCTTAAGGGCGAAGCCATGAAGGCGCAAAAATCGCAGCAGTCCTCAGACGGTCACGCTTCAATACCCAAGAAAGCCCGCGAGAAAGGTTCGCACTCAGGCAAGAAAGCAGTTGGATTTAGAAGAACGTCAATTTGGGCTAGATGGTGCATTATTTGAGACAGGATCATGTTTGTTGGCGTTACTCCCCTCGAGCCCAGAAGGAGCTATTGCCCTACACATAAGCTCATTCAAAAACTGTAAAACGCGCCATTGCTCGCCTCTGCCTTGAGGCGGCTCTCGTGAAGTCGTGCCACCATGCTATGCAGGCTAGTTTTGATAGGCAAGTAGATCGGTTGGTTTCGGCGGGGTTCCCATGCACGGTTATCACAGCAGTTGCTGAAGCCCTCCTAAGAAAAATCAAGTGTGCGATGTGTCAGAAGCCGACTGAGCCGAACAAACAGTCCGTGAGACCTGAAGTGGTGCCTTATGTGCAGAGGGTCGCGCACAATGTGAAGAAGGTGGCAAAGCGACATGGCGTGCCGGTCGTTTTTTCTGCCCCTCGAAAGCTTGGCCAGCTATGCGCGCGCATTGGGTACGATAAAAAGAGCTCCTGCAACAAAAAGCATGGCAAGCAGTGCGTGAAGTGCTGCGCAGGTGTGGTGTACGAAATACCACTGACCTGCGGAAAAGCCTATGTGGGCCAAACGGGGCGGTGCGTTAATGACCGCGCGGCTGAGCACGCACGATCGCTAACTAATCTAGGAGGTGCACATCTTTCGCAGCACTGCGCTGAGTGCTTCGTATGTAATCGTGCGGCAGAACATGGGCCCCCGGGGCAAAAAAGATGCCAGCAATGCAAGACGTGTGAGCCACGGCTTCGGGAGGTAGATTCTGGGCAGGAGTGGAGATACGAAGGCGCGGGAGCTTTTGGAAGGATTCCACATTAGGAAGAGGGGATCAGATTGCGTGAGTGATACATCGGTCCGCCTTTTCAAGACTGAAATAGCATATCTTCTACGGTTTTGTTGATGCTGTTGTACCGGTGTTTCTATTGCGCATGCCTTGAATTTTCTATATATTTGCTGGCTTTGCAGTAAATAAAATCAGATGAAGTTAGCGCATGTCCTGTGTCAGACTTTTTTGTGTACGTCTTTTTGAAGCGCTATTTTCCTTTTCTGTCGCAAAAGCAGTAGGAGTTGCCTCGAGCTTTGCTGGGGCACCCTCACATGACGTGGCAAAGCAGGAAGAGGTGAACGCCACCGCAGCCTCCACCGCACAGCCTTCTACCGCTCCGTCCAAGCCGTCTACCACAGAAGGCACGGTCGAAGCTAGCGCGGCATGCGAACAGGGCGTAGCCGCACCTGCAGAGGACGCGAATATCGCGCCTGCCGAGCAGCCGGCATCTGGGACCAAGGGTTCCATGGGTAAAACACGGAAGGTCCCCACCCTGAGCCCCACTATACAGAGCCTGAAAAACATCGACATGGCCGACATCGTGAGTTGACGATTTGAACATTTCATTACGACGTCTTTTCTATGATCGGGTAATGGTAGGTAGGCGAGCAGGCAAGTTACGTCTGCTTTTGTAAAGGCACCTTCCTGACGCAGCGGTCATGCGGTAAAATATGATGTTGCTAGCTGAAGCTAGCGTCAGCTGTAATTCGTTTCTGAGTAAAATAAGAGCGTCACTTCCAGGAAGAGACGAATCGTAAACTAAAGTTTCTTTCTCGCTTTGATAAGAAAAAAATCAAATCGAAACAATTATCATATATGCCTCTTGACGACATAAAATGTTACCGCAAATGTCACACGTGGAAGTTATACCATAGGATGTTGAGCGCAGCGAAAATCGGAATACCATTCTCAACGTGCATAAAGATATTTTCAAATTTTCATGGCATAACCCAGCAATTCTAGGGTGAGTAATACTTTCTTTCTATTCGCATCCAGGTGAGAAGTCCTCGTGAGACCCTCGGCAGCGGTGCAGCCTTGCTCCTGAAGAATGAGGTTGTCGTGAGCCTCTTGGTCACCGAGACCATGATGTTTGTTCTCGTCGCCCTCTACTTCCCAATCAGTGTGACCCCACTGAAAGTAAAGGACAACTGGTGCGTGACAGATGACCGCCTTTCACATGCAAGCCTTCTCGAAGCGACGCGAAGCACAAAATTCGACCCCTGCCGTGACTTCAGCACCCACGTCTGCTCCAACTGGTCGCCGTCGAAAGGGAAGGAAGCAATGCGAGACTTCGACTTGTCCGCCATCTTAGATATGGTATTCTCGTGGCTGCTAGACCTGAACATGACTCTGCGGAAAGGATCGACGAAGTTCCCCGTAGCCAAGGAGGCACTGGCTATGCTAGAGTCCTGCATGAGCAACTCCTCAACGTACGGGTCGAACTTGAAGAATTTCCGGCAATTTGTCAACAATCGCAGCTTGCTCTGGCCGAACCCACCGCAACGAGACATGGACGCGCTCCGAGTGCTGATCAGTCTGGCCTACAGTTGGCAGGCCGCCTTCTGGTTCGAGATGCGAGTGTTCTTTGTGGGGAGAGGCGCGTACGAAGGCAGGTGGAGAATCACGCTACCTCCGGCTCCTCTGCTGCCCCACCTCCTCCGCCACCACCACGCTGTGATGAAGAACGAAATGGAAGCCTACTTCAAGTACTGGATGGACTTCCACACGGCCCTCTTCGGTGACACCGCAACAGCCAGCAAGGAACGGGCGCTTCAGGCTGCCCACATGGAGGCAGACATTTTAGAGACGCTCAACGAGGCGCTACAGGTATCGCCGAAGGACTCCTTCGTGTACCCCACAGGCGAGCTCGAACTGCTCACGACCGGCATAAATTCCGCCCGATGGTTGCAGCAGCTGCAGAATGTTACCGCCTTGAAACCCGAGCTATCTGAACAGTACGCTGTTGTTACTGCCAATGTATATTTCCTCCAAGCATTGGGCAACCTTTTCTCCAAATACACAAACGATGAGATCATGGATTTTCTGGGGTGGCAATATGCCCAACAATACGCGCCCGTGTCAGACAGCGGCCTCTTGCTAGCTCGTTTCGGTGACCGCAGTACAGCCAGAAGCTTTCTACCCGCCTTCTGTGGATTCCACATCGAGGTGCCGTACACGGTGCTCCTTCTGACACTGCGCTTTGCGTCGCGGATTACGCAGACCGACAAGGAGCTGGTTGACGCCAGCTTCCACCGCCTCTTGTCGACGGCTGCGCGGTTCGTTAACGATTCCACCTGGTTAGACTCGGAGAGCAAAGCAGCGTCCGCCGAAAAATTTCGCTCTGCCCGTTTGCCGCTGTGGCCTCCCGCCGAGTTCCTCAACGAGACAAACCTCGAGGAGTTATTTCGAGCGTTTCCAGAAAAGGAAGAGTCCTTCGGCGCATACTTCGTCAACTCGCGCCAGAGCGTACGAACGATCAGCAGAACGCCAGAGTACGACGCAGTGCTTGATATGCCGGAAAACTATGCGTTGCCTTATTTCGAGTACGACTACGTGTACTACGCGGTGGGCGTCGCCATCACTGCTGTGGACCGCCCGCTGTTCTACAGCAAGGGCACTCTGGCCATGATCTACTGTGTGTTAGTCTTCTCCATCGCATTAGAACTGGTAAAGGCAATCGACCGCCAGGGTCTACAGTGGCATCCCAACGGATGGGTAGTCAACTCGATCCTCAGTCCGAGGTCTCAGGCTGTCTTCAACGCCAAGAACGTGTGCTTCAACAGCAGCGACTTAGACGGCGCCGACAGTGTGTTTCCCAAGATACCGGCGCTGCAGATAGCCTACGCTGCTTTCCTAGACGCAGCTAGCGAAGCCGTGAACAAAACGCAGATAAGCGCCGAGCTCACCGAAGAGAAGGTATTTTTCATGACTATCTGCTACATGACGTGCACCCAATGGGGCGTCAAGAACCCCTTCGCAGTTGACTGCAACAAAATTGTCCGCAACTCTCCGGCTTACGCAAAAGCTTTCAACTGCCCGGAAGGTTCCAGAATGAAACCAAGAAATAAGTGCCCGTTTTTCGATTGATGCGAGAAATTTGTCATGCGGGAGTTTTTTTTTATATTTGACAACGTTGCTATGAGTGAATTTGTGCCCAGACCAAAGAACACTGACAATAGACTAATGACACACTGTGTTGCAACGCGTGATCTATGCTGTGCTCCATGAGCAAGCGGTCAGAACTCTACGAGACTGCGGGTATTTAATCTTTTTTTTATTTCCATTTTTCATTTGATCCCATGTCGCGCTTTAACCCTTGAGGGAGTTTTGAAGTTTTTGCGACAGTTTTGCGCTGAGGTGTGCGGTCGCGACAGAGGTGGTTTTTTGAATAGTCGCAGTTAAATTGATGTAAGAAATTTTGGAACGTCCTCCGTTATAGGAATGGAAACGGGGGCGGCTAGGTTGAGTAGCTGCACTGATTTGGGTGATATAACTGAGATTTGTCGACAAATTTAAAATGCAGTTATTGAAGCCCAGGTTAAAATGCGAAGTACTCTTGGAAAGAATTCTATTTCACGGCAATTATAGAGGAAGGTTGCGTCTTGTAATTGTTTAAGAAACGCAGACGCTCAGCGTCATCGCGTCTTTGCTTTTGCGGGTTGATTTTTACAGGCTGCGGCAATGCTTCGGGGTAAAAAATGCAAGGTAAACTAAATGACATATGTGCGGTTTCTTGTCTATTAGTGTTGACATGAGCAAGTTCATTATTTATACTGATTACATTACCTGTGTACCCAGCTTTGAAATTGCAGAGAATGTTTCAGTATTCTGCCCACTTATACAGAGTCTATGAGAGACGCTATGCTATGAGAGACGCCGTAGTGAAGGGTTCCAGGTGGTCAAAATTTCCGGAGCCCTCCACTACGGCGCCTCTCATTGCTTGAGTCGCTTTGGGACGTTAAACACCATAAACCAAACCCGTGCTGTTTCTTCCTCTTGTGCCTGATATGTTTACCGGGCTAGTAGCGTGTTCCACCAGGCATCGGATCCAGGAGCACCGCGGCTGTGCCGACGGAGGAAGGAATGTGGGCCGGAGACGGGGAGTAGGGGAAGTGAAGCAAAAACTGTATTCACATATTTACATGATTATTTACAAAAAAAAAGACAAACAAGGTAAAAGATGAGAAGTCTCAGGGAAACGCTGAAGGAATCGCTCAGGGAATTTCTTCGGGAATGGCTCTCGATGAACGTGTCGAGCGCCTTAAATAGACCCTCCCGAGATCTTCCCGCCTTTTTACGACCAATCGTAGGGACTTCGCCCGGGTGCTCCAAGGTCGTTCACCGCTTCGTCGTCTTCCTCGGCTGAGGCCCTTGGATACCCGGAAGTGTCCAGAAGTGCGTGTTGTCGGGCAAGTCTGATCCCATATCTTGTTTCAAGGAAACGTCCAAAGCCGAACACCTGCAGCGTCGTCACCCTGCTTCCTCGCTGAGGCACTTGGATACTCGGAAGTGTCCAGAAGAGCGTGTTGTCGGGCTATAGTCTGATCCCATATCTTGTTTCAAGGAAACGTCCAAAGGCGAACACCTGCAGTGTCGTCACTCCGCTTCCTCGCTGAGGCACTTGGATACTCGGAAGTGTCCAGAAGAGCGTGTTGTCGGGCTATAGTCTGATCCCATATCTTGTTTCAAGGAAACGTCCAAAGCCGAACACCTGCAGTGTCGTCACCCCGCTTCCTCGCTGAGGCACTTGGATACTCGGAAGTGTCCAGAAGAGCGTGTTGTCGGGCTATAGTCTGATCCCATATCTTGTTTCAAGGAAACGTCCAAAGGCGAACACCTGCAGTGTCGTCACTCCGCTTCCTCGCTGAGGCACTTGGATACTCGGAAGTGTCCAGAAGAGCGTGTTGTCGGGCTATAGTCTGATCCCATATCTTGTTTCAAGGAAACGTCCAAAGCCGAACACCTGCAGTGTCGTCACCCCGCTTCCTCGCTGAGGCACTTGGATACTCGGAAGTGTCCAGAAGAGCGTGTTGTCGGGCTATAGTCTGATCCCATATCTTGTTTCAAGGAAACGTCCAAAGGCGAACACCTGCAGTGTCGTCACTCCGCTTCCTCGCTGAGGCACTTGGATACTCGGAAGTGTCCAGAAGAGCGTGTTGTCGGGCTATAGTCTGATCCCATATCTTGTTTCAAGGAAACGTCCAAAGCCGAACACCTGCAGTGTCGTCACCCCGCTTCCTCGCTGAGGCACTTGGATACTCGGAAGTGTCCAGAAGAGCGTGTTGTCGGGCTATAGTCTGATCCCATATCTTGTTTCAAGGAAACGTCCAAAGGCGAACACCTGCAGTGTCGTCACTCCGCTTCCTCGCTGAGGCACTTGGATACTCGGAAGTGTCCAGAAGAGCGTGTTGTCGGGCTATAGTCTGATCCCATATCTTGTTTCAAGGAAACGTCCAAAGCCGAACACCTGCAGTGTCGTCACCCCGCTTCCTCGCTGAGGCACTTGGATACTCGGAAGTGTGCAGAAGAGCGTGTTGTCGGGCTATAGTCTGATCCCATATCTTGTTTCAAGGAAACGTCCAAAGCCGAACACCTGCAGTGTCGTCACCCCGCTTCCTCGCTGAGGCACTTGGATACTCGGAAGTGTCCAGAAGAGCGTGTTGTCGGGCTATAGTCTGATCCCATATCTTGTTTCAAGGAAACGTCCAAAGGCGAACACCTGCAGTGTCGTCACTCCGCTTCCTCGCTGAGGCACTTGGATACTCGGAAGTGTCCAGAAGAGCGTGTTGTCGTGCTAGTCGTTTCCGGCCAGGTGGATTCTATATCTTGTTTCAAGGAAATGCCCCAAAGGCGAACACCTGCGGTGGCGTCACCCGCGCAGTTGACAAAAGAGCCAGGCGCGGTTGAATGGCAGACGCTCGTCTCCGCAGCTGGCAGCAGGCATTGAGTCATGTCACCCTGGCAGATGCACACATAAAGTCGCAGGGTCAATACTGCCGCGTTGGGTGCCGTTTAAGGGGACTCCGGAAAACACGTCGTGGCAGTTAGGCAGTAGTGGTGGTACGTGGAATCCAGGAGTCGAATGCGTCCCTCGTGTTCGGTTCCACCTATCAGGAGGTTACATGGGAGCGCGTGCATGAAGAAAGACCGCTTTCGCAGAACCACACACTGCCTCTGGGAATGGCCTAAGTGGATACAGATGTGACAGGAACACACAAAGAGAGTTTGGGGGGGGGGGGGGGGGGGTAGAGATACAACAGCACGTCCGCCGCCCCGAAGATTTCTCGTAGTGGTTGCAGCTAACGCTGCTCCGCGCAGAGACCTGGAGTGGTGTCCTTTTGGTCACAGCCGGGCCCAATGGTCCTTCCTGCTTCGTTGACAGCTGTAACGGTCTTATCCAGCAAAGTCCAAAGCCCAACAACCAGAAAGCGCCAAACCAACTTCAAGACCTTCCAAGCTGTCTGCGGTCAACAAAACCTCCTTCAAGTAAATGAGCTGTCGCGTGAAATTTACGTCCTCCTCCGAAAGTTTCCAAGTTTGACCAAACCAGAATACAGAGAGCTTGTTTAGCCAGAAGGGAAAACTTTCCTAAAATTTTGAGGGGTGCCGTAGCACAGTTCATATTGTCACAGGCCAGACGGAGAACAGTCGTAGACGTAGAGGGGGACCGCAGAACGGCCGAGGGTTTTTAATCGCCCAGAACAGAGCCAGCTCGAGCGCGTCTCACGCGAACGCGACCACTTCGTCCTCGTCACGGCTTAGCGCGCAGGTAGCTCGAGCCAGGTCCGTGGCATTAGTCCCCCGAAAAAGAAGAGCATCGTCCCGATGCGAGGGTATGTACAAAGCAGAAAACGAACAGGAAAAGCAGGAAGACAATGTTTAAAAAAAAACGAACAAAAAGAAATAAATTAAAACGCAGAACCCGAACACAGTTTAAAGTGGAGCGTCATCGCTCTCACGCGAGAAGTATGGCTTAAGTCGCATTACATGCACAATGTCAGTCCGTGGTTGCCGACGACCGGTAGACACAGTTCCACGTGGAACAACCTCATAATCCACGTTTCCAACACGACGGAGCACCTCATAAGGTCCGAAATATCGGTGCAGCAGTTTTTCGGACAATCCCTTTTGGCGGACAGGGGTCCACACCCACACACGGTCACCGATGTTGTAGGTAACCTCCCTGTGGCGCCGGTTGTAACGTCTGGAGTCCGTGTCTTGTTGAGCTGTGATGTGCAAACGAGCAAGCTGGCGAGCTTGCTCGGCTTGGTCGACAAAGGAGCCCGCATCTGGTGTCAAGTCATCATCCACGCACGGGAGCATGGCGTCCAGCATCATCCGCACTTCTCTGCCGTAGACTAGACGGAATGGTGTAAAGCGGGTTGTTTCTTGCGTCGCAGTGTTGTACGCGAATGTGATGTACGGGAGTATTTGGTACCAGGTTCTGTGCTCCACATCCACGTACATGGAAATCATGTCGGCCAGTGTTTTATTCAGGCGTTCTGTGAGCCCATTTGTTTGGGGATGGTATGCTGTCGTTGTTCGATGGCTGGTGTGACTCAGCTCAAAGATGTCGTGGACAAGCTGAGCTGTGAATGCCTTCCCTCGGTCTGTGATGACGACGGACGGAGCGCCGTGTCGAAGCACTTATGCACGCATAAAGAAGTGCGCAACTTCGAACGCTGTGCCTTGAGGGAGAGCCTGCGTTTCGGCGTAACGCGTCAGGTAATCGGTTGCAACAGCTATCCATCTGTTTCCTTGGCTCGAGCTACCTGAGCGCTATGCCGTGACGAGGACGAAGTGGTCGCGATCGCGTGAGGCGCGCTCGAGCTGGCTCTGTGGCAATATCACAGAAAGCCACCTCCCGTGAGAGCATAAAGGGAAGGGGGAGCTGCTGAACACACACACAAAACAGACAAAAAATGATTTCCGCTAAAGCAAAAAAAGAAAATACAAATTTGTCTAGCGAATTAACGTCTGGGGAGTCAGGAAAGGGCATTACACGGGAAAGCTTCGGCTGAGGCCATCAGCGTTGCCATGATTTCACACTTTTCTGCAACGCAAGTGAGCTGAATGTTCCCACAACGCCAAGCTCCGAAATTTCGCTCTCATTTCGCACAGGAGAGTTAAATGAACAAAAAAACAAACAAAAAAACAAGCATTAAACTCAATATGAGATTATGCCTCGTATCCGCCCAACAAGAGCGTTGCGACTCAAGAAATGTATTGATTCGTATTCTTTAGCCGCCCCCTGCGCGGCCGCGGTCCGATAGCTGCTCTAGCAGGTGAGGCATTACACAAGGCTAGGAACTTCAGCTTGGGACCCTGCACTGTTCCTCGTCCAAGTCTCGCGCTTCCTAAGTTTGTCTGGCACTTAGAAAGCAGGACACGAAAGGGAACGAACGAGTGCGAAGGTAGTGCCAGCGTACCCCCCTCTTTTAAATTTGGTTCGCGCTTTGCGTACACTTGGCTTGTGTTCTCACGGGGCGCGTGCGAACTCTTGAGCGCTGAGGTGCCAAATTGGGGCGGTTACGCGGTTCGGATTTCAGTCGAACAGTCAACATGGGCCGAACTTACTTTCTCGTTCTTCATGAACACTTCCCGTTTGGCCACCTCTGTACACTGCCGCTCAGTGGAAACACTCGCTGTGGTTTGGGTGTCGCGTCACTAGCTATTGCGGAGCCGTCACGGGTTAAGCCGCCGGCGTTCGCCTCATCGCCAATCTTTACTAGAGCCTGCTCTAGCTCACCACCGTGAGAGTTTATCAGGCTTACAGGATCATGTTTGCCCTCTTCACCCACGTGCTCTGCTGGCGCTGCGAATTTTGGAGCCTTCGGAATGGTGAGGACCTGTGCAGCATTATCTTCAAAACTAGCGCCTTTTTCTTTGAGCAGCACATCCGAGCGATTTGTGAAAATGAAGGGATGCTGCTTAGGCAAGTTTTGTAGAGTTTGGTCTTTCTCTTGCTCAGCGGTGAACCTTTCTCTCTCCACACGAAGGAGTTCGAGAAAGCCATCCGAGTGGGGCAACACAAGATTGGTATTCAATTCCTTTCCTAGCACCAGCTCATCACTTGCGCCTGATTCGGAAGACTCACTATAGCCTGCACTGCTATCGGTGCTCTTTACCCCTGTGCTAGAAGTGAGTAAGTCCTGGGCTGGCTCCTCATTAGGTAACGCGGAGCCGTCACGGGTTAAGTCGCCGGCGTACGTCTCATCGTCAGTTTGTAATAAAGCCTGCTCTAGCTCACCACCCTGAGAATTTATCAGGCTTACAGGTTCAGGTTTGTTCTCTTCAACTACGTGCTCTGCTGGCGCTGCAAATTCACGAGCCTTGGAAATGGTGAGGACCTGCGCAGCGGTATCTCCAAACCTAAGGCCTTTTTCTTTGGGCAGCATATCCGAGAGATTTGAGAAAATCGAGGGATGCTGCTTAGGCAGGTTTTGAGAAACGGCTACCTCGGTCAGACGCACCCGAGCGGCCTCTCGATCGCGACGCGGGCAATGGGCAAAGACACGCTGTTTTCTTTCATGATTTGCCCTATGCAGGCATTCTCGCCTGTGAACTCATCATGCTTAACGTTTGCACAGTCGACAGTGTTGATGGTGGCAGCCGAGTCGCGGAGAACATTGCACAGTTTTTTTGTTTACTGGTAGTTACCGGAGAGAGGGCTGCAAGAGCTGCAAGTTGTCCCCATTGTCTGGAGACACAAAGGCAACTCTAGGCTTACGGCAGCCGATCGCAAGGTGTCCGGGCCCTCGACACCGGAAACAGACGATCGGCTTTTTAGCTTCAAAAGCCTTTTCCATTGCGCTGCTAGCATCGTTGCTTTTGAGTGTTGGAGGGGTATTCGACGACGCGTTTTTCGCGAAACTGGTGGTTCTCTCTGGGATTGACCCTGCCCTGTCACTGTTCTTCTGAGCAACTAATTTGTGCCAAGCTGACCCAGCGGGGCTCGTTGGCTGGTCGCTCACACACTGATGGGAGCGCTGCCCGCTGCGATGACTTCGGCCTTTAGAATCGGTCTCTACACGAATTCCGAAGTATCGGAAGAGGGCACTTCTCGCTTTGTCGTAGTTGTGGGCATCCTCATCGGACAGTCGCGCTAATACGGCGGGGACATCACAAAGGAGGATAGCCAGCAACATCATTGACCATTCGCCCTGATCTAGCTCCTCCTCCGTACATATCTGTTCAAAATTCCCGAGGAAATTTCTGAAGCTCTCGCCTCTTTGAAAAGTCCGCAACCGATCTTGGGCCCTTCGCCGTCTGAGAAACTGAGTCGTACGTATGAGCTCCTGCTGCTCTCGTTTACGTAGTTCCTCGAGCTCAGCGCGTCTCTTACGGCATTGCTCCTGCCATTCTACCTCCTCTTGACGAAGCCTTCGCGTTTCCTGCTCCGCCTTTTGTTCTACAATCATCTCCCACGTCTCCAAAATTCCGTCCCCCTCAGCACCGCATTCCTTAATAGCCTCAATCAGCTGCGGCTTTCTGTGACTTTTCCTGACCTCAATACCCAGCTCTTCACATAGCAAAATCAACTCTGGCTTCCTTAGTTTGCTCAAATCCATGGCAACTTATGAACGAGGACTTTCAATAATAAGCTGCTACGTGAAATGCTTTTGCGAGCACGTGCAGAAGATTAATCTACAGGTACTGATAAAATTTCCAGAGTTATCAGCTTGGCAGATTCTCAAAGAAAGTCAAGCGCTCACCACTGCTGAAGCCAGGACCAAGCGTGGACGATCCCACCGCTGCCAACCAGTTGATATGTTTGCCGGGCTAGTAGCGTGTTCCACCATGCATCGGGTCCAGGAGCATCGCCGCTGTGCCGACGGAGGAAGGAATGTGGGCCGGAGACGGGGAGTAGGGGAAGTGAAGGAAAAACTTTATTCACATATTTACATGATTATTTACAAAAAAAAAGACAAACAAGGTAAAAGATGAGAAGTCTCAGGGAAACGCTGAAGGAATCGCTCAGGGAATCGCTTCGGGAATGGCTTTCGATGAACGTGTCAAGCGCCTTAAATAGACCCTCCCGAGATCTTCCCGCCTTTTTCCGACCAATCGTAGGTACTTATAGGCCGGGTGCTCCAAGGTCGTTCACCGCTTCGTCGTCTTCCTCGGCTGAGGCCCTTGGATACCCGGAAGTGTCCAGAAGAGCGTGTTGTCGGGCAAGTCTGATCCCATATCTTGTTTCAAGGAAACGTCCAAAGCCGGACACCTGCAGCGTCGTCACCCCGCTTCCTCGCTGAGGCACTTGGATACTCGGAAGTGTTCAGAAGAGCGTGTTGTCGGGCTAGTCGTTTCCGGCCAGGTGGATTCTATATCTTGTTTCAAGGAAATGCCCCAAATGCGAACACCTGCAGCGGCGTCACCCGCGCAGTTGACAAAAAAGCCAGGCGCGGTTGAATGGCAGACGCTCGTCTCCGCAGGTGGCAGCAAGCATTGAGTCATGTCACCCTGGCAGATGCACACACAAATTCGCAGGGTCAATACTGCCGCGTTGGGTGCCGTTTAAGGGTAACTCCGGAAAACACGTCGTGGCACTTAGGCAGAAGTGGTGGTACGTGGAATCCAGGAGTCGAATGCGTCCCTCGTGTTCGGTTCCACCTGTCAGGAGGTTGCATGGGAGCGCGTGCATTAAGAAAGACCACTTTCGCAGAACCACACACTTCCTCTGGGAACGGCCTAAGTGGATACAGATGTGACGGGAACACACAAAGAGAGTTAGGGGGGGGGGGGGGTAGAGACACAACATGTTTAAGTCTTCGATGCGGACAACATCTTTTCCGGTAGCCATGCCCAATCAATCCTGCGTTTGTCTCTTAGCTCCGTTTGTTGTTTCTGCAAGCTGAATTTCAGCCATGAAGCCATCGCTTATCTGCGCCGACCGTCGATAGCATTGTTTTCGGAGTGACCACGCTCTTGAAAGTGGCACAGGTGCTCTGCGGCGATCGTCCAAGATACGAACACCGTTTCACCTCCAAACATCCCCTGTTCACACAGACACAGTCCTCGTAAACTAAATATCGCTCCCTTCTCTCAGACAGCGTACAGGCGCCCTTATCCCTGCGTGTCACTCTAAAACGCAATGTAACTCGTGTGTAAGAGGGACTCTGAAACAGAACAATGGGAATGAATGAATGAATGTTACCGCGCGACGACTGGGGTCCATTAAACTCTAAGCTAGTTATGACCGAGGTTTCTATATTTTTTTTTCTGTTATTTTACCCTCACTAAATCCGATTCATCTTATTCGATGTCTTGTCTTTGGCATGACATTCAATTTTTCCTTCAGTATTCCGACATGTCTTCTCCCCATGGATTATTCGGCCAACAGTAATGCCAGGGCACGAAGGAGGCTCCCCTCTGAACACGTTGTTGTGCTCCTTAATGGGTGAATGGGGATTGAACGTTTGGTATATGGCACTCTATCTCTTCGTATTCACTTACACGAGTGGTATAGGCTGCATTTGTTGACTGGCCTAGCAACCGCTTTATTGATCATTTGCATAATAACCGAACCGGTCTGCGAAATTTTTAGCATCATTCCGCTTGCTTAGACTGGGATCAAGCTCTCAGTGTGCGTTGTTCACCTTGAATTTTATTTTTCTCACCAAATTCTATTTTTCTCACTCGGCACCAGGCGCACCTCTTCGTGGGCGCGTACTCTTCCTCGTAGCAATCATCACCAGCACCAGCCAGTGCTCCTGCTTCGGGGCGACATATTGGGTGAGCGCTGTGTCCCTCCTCCCAGCAGTGCGAAGCGATGTCGCCTGGTTAGGAGCGAAGAGGCAAGTCTTTAAATGTGCTGCAAGGAAGGCCCTCGCTGTCGGAATTGTGAGCGAGACGTTGATATTCCGTGCAGCTTCTAGCAAGCAAGCTTCCAGCTAGCAAGCAGCGTCCATCCAGCGCATAGGTTTCATTAGTAGGGCAGTCTGCATACTACTCCGTAACCCTACCCTAGCGTTGTGCTATGTCGATTTGCGACAGTAAGCACAGCATAAGGGTAGCTTCTACGAGGCGACCAGTGTCGGTCAGACATGTGTCCAAGAACTGCTGGTTCTTCCAACCAGTGAATGAAAACTTTTTCCATGTGTTTGTGACGCAGTGGTTTTGTCAAACGTGCCTCTTCAGGTTTCATGTCACCTATAACAGGTTATTTCCCCTGGGAACGCTGCAGTGGCCATTCATACAAGGCTGGTTCAAGGGCCGCGGAACGCCTATAGCTCTCACTTCGATCCTGAGGCGACTGAAATCGCTGCAGTTGTAACCCCTCGATGTGGCCAGAGGTCAGCTGTAGCAGACGCCTTGCGTTGTGTTCTCTCAAAAAAACACTTTAAGCACGATAATAATTAATTTTACAACGCCAGAAGTGCGGGTAGAAGTTCAAAGTAGCAAAGCACTGTCAACGAATGAGGCGAGACGCAGACTAGACCAATACAGCGCTGATTCTCAATATGTTTAATGATGCATATTCACAGCTATAGTTATTGGCTTGTGAGGTTTGATAATAGACATCTGTCGGCCCTGGTTAGAGGCAGACTAACTATAGGTGGCTGGTTTAGGCAGTTCTGTGCCCCTGTGTTGCTTGCAGGCTCGGGCTGGAAGATACTCCGACGTCTAGAACTGATGACTTCCGAACAAAAAGACGCGTTCGCCAAGGGCAGATGTATTTCAAAAGCTGATGAAGATATGTCCAAGCACTCTTCTAGGAAGAGACGCGGGCCCAGCCCACCAGTCGGCGAGGAGCGAAAGCAGGCATCTCCACCTTCACAGAGTGCCGATGGGGGAGCCAGAACTGCATCGTCAACGAGCAGACCTCGCAGGTTGTCAATGGGCTCTGCTGACGACCGCCGCCGCCGTTTCTTGGCCGCCAGCTATACGAGTCGCCTTAAGGGCGAAGCAATGAAGGCGGAAAAAACGCAGCCATCCTAGACGGTCCTGCTTCAATGCCCAAAAAATCCCGGGAGAAAGGTTCGCACTCGGGCAAGATAGCAGTTGGAGTGGCCTCCAGCGTTGCTGGGGCACCCTCAGATGACGTGGCAAAGCAGGAAGACGTGAACAGCACCGCAGCCTCCACCGCACAGCCTTCTACCGCTCCGTCCAAGCCGTCTACCAAAGAAGGCACGGTCGAAGATAGCGCGGCATGCGAAAAGGGTGGAGCCGCACCTGCCGAGCAGCCGGCATCTCGGACCAAGGGTTCCATGGGTAAAACAGCGAAGGTCTCCACCCTGAGCCCCACTATCCATAGCCTGAAAAACATCGACTTGGCCGACATCGTGAGTTTACGATTCGAGCATTTCATCACGACGTCTTTTCTATGATCGGGAAATGGTAGGTAGGCGAGCAGGCAAGTGACGTCTGCTTTAATACAGGCACCGTCCTGACGCAACGGTTATGCAGTAAAATTTGTTGTCGCTAACTGAAGCTAGGGTAAGCTTTATTTCGTTTGTGAGTAGGGCACTTAACATTATAGCCTGAAAAGAACAGCGTTACTTGCAGGAAGGGACGAATCGAAAATTAAAGTTTCTTTCTGGGTCCAATGAGAAAAAAATCAAATGCAAGCTCCAAACTGATTATCAGCAGTAGAACGTTTAAAAACAATGTATCCTATATTCCTCTTGCCGATACAAAATTCTGCCGCAAATGTCAAACGGAAAAGTTGTACCTTAACATGTATAGCACAGCGGAAATCGGAATACCATTGAGAACTTAGGCAGAAAACATCTAAATATTATTTGGTCCGACTCAAAGATTGCATGGCATGTTGATGGTAACTGCATATATGGGTATTTGAACTAGATTTCTTTCAACACGAGCACAACATTAGAATAGGTGGAAAGGTGCATAAGGATACTTTCATCTCTTCGTGCCATAACCCAGCCATTCTAGGGTGAGTAATACGTTCTTTCTATTGGCCTTCAGGTGAGAAGTCCTCGTGAGACCCTTGGCAGCGGTGCAGCCTTGCTCCTGAAGAACGACGTTGTCGTGAGCCTCTTGATCACAGCGACCATGATGGTTGTCCTCGTCGCCCTCTACTTCCTAATCAGCGTGACCCCACCGAAAGTAAAGGACAACTGGAGCGTGACAGATGACTGCCTTTCACATGCAAGCCTTCTCGAAGAGACGCGAAGCACAAAGATCGACCCCTGCCGTGACTTCAGCGCCCACGTCTGCTCCAACTGGTCGCCGTCGAAAGGGAGGGAAGAAATGCGGGATTTCGTCTTGTCCGCCATGATAGATATGGCATTCTCGTGGCTGCTGGAGATGATCACGACTCTGCGGGAAGGATCCACGAAGTTCCCCGTAGCCAAGAAGGCACTGGCTATGCTAGAGTCCTGCATGAGCAACTCCTCAACGTACGGGTCAGACTTGAAGAATTTCCGGCAATTTCTCAACAATCGCAGCTTGCTCTGGCCGAACCCACCGCAACGAGACATAGACGCACTCCGCGTCCTGATCAGTCTGGCCTACAGTTCGCAAGCCGCCTTCTGGTTCGAGGTGCGAGTGTTCTTTGTGGGGAGGGGCACGTACGGAGGCAGGTGGAGAATCACGCTACCTCCGGGTCCTCTGCTGCCTCACCTCCTCCGCCACCACCACGCTGTGATGAAGCTACCTCTTGGTAGCTCGTTTCGGTGACCACAGGACTACCAGAAGCTTTCGACCCGCCTTCTGTGGATTCCACATCGAGGTGCCGTACAGGGCGCTCCTTCTGACACTGCGCTTTGCGTTGCGGATTACGGAGACCGACAAGAAGCTGGTTGACGCCAGCTTCGACCGCCTCTTGTCGACGGCTGTGGGCTTAGTTAACGACTCCACCTGGTTAGACTTGGAGAGCAAAGCAGCAGCAGCCGAAAAACTTCGCTCTGCCAGTTTGCGGCTGTGGCCTCCCGCCGAGTTCCTCAACGAGACAAACCTCGAGGAGTTATTTCGAGCGTTTCCAGAAAAGGAAGAATCCTTTGCCGCATACTTCGTCGACTCGCGGCAGAGCGTAAGAACTATTAGCAGAACGCCAGAGGACGACGCAGTGCTTGCGATGCCGGAAAACTATGCGTTGCCTTACTTCGAGTACGACTATGTGTACAACGAGGTGGGCGTCGCCATCGCCGCTGTGGACCGCCCGCTGTTCTACAGGAAAGGCACTCTGGCCATGTTCTACGGCGGGTTAGGCTTCTCTGTCGCCTTAGAACTGGTCAAGGCAATCGACC
Source organism: Amblyomma mixtum (assembly GCF_055824585.1). Taxonomy (NCBI): domain Eukaryota; kingdom Metazoa; phylum Arthropoda; class Arachnida; order Ixodida; family Ixodidae; genus Amblyomma; species Amblyomma mixtum. The sequence continues at coordinate 82,620,787 of NC_143013.1, forward strand.
ACCAGGGTCTCCAGTGGCATCCCAACGGATTTGTGGTCAACTCGATCCTCAGTCCGAGGTCGCAGGCTGTCTTCAACGCCAAGAACGTGTGCTTCAACAGTAGCGAATTAGAGGGCGCCGAGAGCGTGTTTCCCGAGATACCGGCGCTGCAGATAGCCTACGCCGCTTTCCTAGACGCAGCTAGTGAGGCCGTGAACACAACGCAGATAAGCGCCGAGCTCACCGAAGAGAAGGTATTTTTCATGACCATCTGCTACATGACGTGCACCCAAAGGGGCGCCAAGCACCCCTTCGCAGTTGACTGCAACAAAATTGTCCGCAACTCTCCGGCTTTCGCAAAGACTTTCAACTGCCTGGAAGGATCTAGAATGAACCCAAGAAATAAGTGCCCGTTTTTCGATTGATACAAGAAGTTTGTCATGTGAGAGGTTTTTTATATTTGACAACGTTGCTATGAGTGATTTTGTGTGCAGACCAAAGACCACTGACTATCGACTATTCCCAACGCATGATCTGTGCTGTGCTCCATAAGCGAGTGGTCAGGACGCTGCAAGACAGTGCGCATCTAAACTTTTTTTTTTCTTTCGATTTTTCCCAGATCCCATGTCGTGCTTTAAGCATCGATGGTGTTTTTGCGTTTTCGCGACAGTTTAGCGCTTAATTGTGCGGTCGCGACAGCGGTTAGATTTGCAATAGTCCTAGTCAAATTGATTTAAGAAATTTTGAAACATTCTCCATTAGGTATGGAAACCGAGGCGGCTAGCTTATGTAGCTGCACTGATTGCGGTGATGTAACTGTCAGATTTGTCGAAAAATTTGAAATCCATTAACAGCAGCCAGGGGTAAAACGCGAAGTACTCTTGCAAGGAATTCTCTTTCACGGTGGTTACAGAGGACGGTTGCGTCGTGTAAGTGCTTATGAAATGCACAAGAAATGCACACGCACAGCGTGATCTCGTGCCTCCTTTTAGGGGTCGCATTTTATAGTCTGGGACATTTCTCCGAGGTAAAAAATGCAAGCTAAACTAGACGACATGTGCAATTTCTTGCCTATTAGTGTTGACTTGAGCAGCTTCGTCCTATAGTCTAATTACATTACCTGTGCATCCAGCCTATCTTTGAAATGGCAGAGAATGTCTCAGTATTCTGCCCACTTATATAGAGTCATCGTACATGTTTGCATTTGGGTTAATATACGAACCTCAATTTGCGAAGCGTGTGTTCATTGCATAAGCTAACATTTCACAACTGAGAGTTTCACCATCGGCGACGAGTCGCATAATCTCATCGCTGGCTTTCTTTGTGGAAGTGAGCAAGTTTAAAGCCTTTAATGCCTCATACTGTCGTCCGTTAACAAAGCGTGTCACCCGCGTTTAACTCGAACTAAAAAAGATAGAAGAAAACCAATGGTTGCTTCAGATAGAGGAGGAAAAAATGAACCTAGAAGCCATGTTTGATGCCTGTAGGTTAATTATCTGCAAAAATGTCGAAATTTAGTGGAAATAGCGCGGACGGCGATAGAGCCACGGGAATGGTGTGACGTCACATCCACCGAAGGTAGTCACGGCACAGTGAAAATTGTAAGAGAATGGTCAGAAAAACGTCGGATTTGTGTCAAATTCGATGAAAAAAGTGTAATTAAGCGTAATTAACGCTTAATATCACCCAAGGATGTACAATTTGGGTATCGATATAGCCACGGCAAGTGTGACGTCACATCCACCGGTAGTCGTCACGTTATAGTGTTCTCGGCTTTCGCCTCTCAACACTTTAGTCGCTAAACTCCGGTAAAGTTCAACCAGGAAAAAGAAAACTTCTTTTCGTGTTTCAAGATTTTTGACTCGCCGACCTTCTCTTTTACTGCAAAGCTTGCGTTGGCGCTTTTTCAATGAAAAATGCCGTAAAACTGGAAGATGATAGGTTGCGTGGTACTAAAATATTCCGCTGTTAATTTCAGGTGGATTCGCGTTGGCCATGCAAGCATCCATAAAAGTGGCAGACTGCTGTGTGAATCTACTGTGAGATGCCTTATCTCGATAAAAGTGTGTCAGAATTTTTTGTGTAAGGATCATTGGAGATTAAGTCAATATCGATGTCCTCCATTATAACGCAGGATGTGTTAGAAAAAACATGGCCTAGCAATAATAAGTCGAGAAATTTTAGCAAGTTACCTTTTCTGGTGCCCTATCGGTAGACATTAGAGAATGATCCCTCCTATTTTTTCAGTACTCAGCCATAAACATTCAAAATCCGAGCTCCTAAATGATAAATCATCGAACCGCTGATATGAAAAAAAAAGTCCTTAAAGTATTCTTTTGCTTACAACAGAGGTGCTCAGATTGATAGCCTTTGCAATGGGGGTTTAGTATCATGATATTAAATCCATGTTTATGGAAGTTTAGAACATCAAAGCCAACAAAAAAAGAATGAAAAGTAATGCATACAATGCAGAAAAAATTTCCTAAAAGAAAACTGACGACTGAAAGCATCCACAATCTGCAATTGATCTTCGGATGACTGAGCATGAAAGAAAAATGAAAAGCAATTATAGCCCCTCAGTTGTTGACCATCAACCCTATCGAAGTCACTACCATGCGCAATATGAATTATGCCGGATGCTTCATCTTCACCCATAGGCACCTTGACTCCGGACGTGCATGCTTTTCCATTTCGCTTGTTTTTTCATTTTGAACGCTTCCGACAGCAACGCCTTATTTTTTGGTGCCGTATGCTCGTTCAGAAAAAAAATCTGTGTTTTAAGTCGAAAGCCTTTCATGCCTCATCGTTGTCGACAGAAGGTTGTCAGCAGAGCTGTCACGCTTTTCTATTCAGACCAGAAAAAAAACTTTGCGCACGATGTGCTTCGAACCACCATCCTTTCGTTCCGCAGCCGAGCGTGCTAATGGCTACGCTACTTCCTGCCAACGCATATGTAGCTTCCTGCCAGCGCACATGTAATTCTCCTTGTCTAGGACACTGTAGAGTGTGTGCAGAAAGGCGTCGAATCAGACGGATGCCTCCCATATGCCATCCAGTGTCTCCAGCATTTAAGATTCACAAACAATTGTGTACTTAAAGAACATCGTAACCGCACATCAGTGACACAGGGAGAAACACCGCGCAAAAGGCTTTCGCCTCACCGCACTTTAGGTACACAAAGTGTCAACAAGGGACAAGAGGAAGAAACAGAGCGGGTTTGGTTTATGGGGATTCACGTCCCAACGCTACTCAGGCTATGAGAGACGCCGTCGTAAGGGGCTCCTGAAATTTCGCCCACCTGGAGCCCTTCACTACGACGTCTCTCAAAGCATGGTCACAACATGGAGGAAGGAAAGACTGGAATAGGCGCTCGCTATACGAGCTGAATGAGAAAAGTGTTCCGGAAGTGACGTGCATTCGCAAGGAATACTGGGACTCTTTCGCGCATCGCGCATCGCCGTTGTTTGCATCACCTTCCTCTCAGCTGCCGGCTGCTCGGTGCGGCGCGAGATCGTCTGCCCGCTTGGTCCTTCGCAGCTCAAGCGGCGCATGCGCAAGCACGCTCAGACGACAAGACAACTGGCGAGGAAGAGCCCTCATTTACGGCTTAAAGAAACTGTGACGTAAAGACCTCTTGTAAATTCTTTCCTTCCTCCATGTTGTGACCATGCTATGAGAGACGCCGTAGTGAAGGGCTGCAGGTGGTCGAAATTTCCGGAGCCCTCCACTACGGCGTCTCTCATAGCCTGAGTCACTTTCGGACGCGAACCCCCCCCCCCCCCCCCCCCCCCCCCAAAAAAAAAAAAAAGAAACCAAACCAATCGGCATGACTACGAAAAAAGAAGTTGGCCGCATCGAAGACTGAGACACAAGAGGAAGTGACAAAACGGGTTTGGTTTATGGGGTTTAACGTCCCAACGCTGCTCAGGCTACGAGACGCCGTAGTGACGGGCTCCAGAAACGCTTGATTTATTCGGCATGACTACGCACGTTAAGGAACCCCAGGTGATGGAAATTTCCGGAACCCTGCACTATGGCGTCTCTCATAGCCTGAGTCGCTTTGGGACGCCAAACCCCACCAATAAACCAAACCAATCGGCATGAATACGAAAAAAGAAGTTCACCGCATCGAAGACTGAGGAACAAGAGGAATAAACAGAACTGGTTTAGTTTACAGGGTTATTAACGTCCCAACGCTACTCAGGCTATGAGAGACGCCGTCGTAAGGGGCTCCGGAAATTTCGCCCACCTGGAGCCTTTCACTGCGGCGTCTCTCAAAGCATGGTCACAACATGGAGGCAGGAAAGTCTGGAATAGGCGCTCGCTATCTGACCTGAATGAGAAAAGTGTTCCACAAGTGACGTGCATTCGCAAGGACTACTGGGACTCTTTGGCGCATCGCGCAACGCCGTCGTCTGCATCACCTTCCTCTCAGCTGCGGGCTGCTCGGTGCGGCGCGAGATCGTCTGCCCGCTTGGGCCTTCGCAACTCAAGCGGCGAATGTGCAAGCACGCTGAGACGACGAGCCAACTGGCGAGGAAGAGCCTTTATTTCCGGCTTAAAGAACATGTGACGAAATGGACTCTTCTAAATTCTTTTTTTCCTCCATATTGTGACCATGATATGAGAGACACCGTAGTGAAAGGCTTCAGGTGGTCGAAATTTCCGGACGCCTTCACTACGGCGTCTCTCATAGCCTGAGTAGCATTGGGACGTTAAACCCCATAAACCAAACACGTTCTGTTTCTTCCTCTTGTGCCTGTCTTCGATGCGGCCAACTTCTTTTTTCGTAGTCATGCCGATTGGTTTGGTTTTTTGGGGTATAGCGTCCCAATGCGACTAAGGCTATGAGAGACGCCGTAGTGGAGGGCTCCGGAAATTTCGACCACCTGGAGTTCTTTAACGTGCGTAGTCATGCCGAATAACCCCGTTGTTTATGTCACCTAGCTCCGTTTCTTGTCTCTGCAAGCTGCCTTTCTGCCATGAAGCCATCGCTTATCAGCGCAAACCGTCGAGAGCAGTGTTTTGAGAGTTGATATACGTTCCAGGAAGTGACACAGGTGCTCTGGGGCGATCGTCAGTGATACGGACACCACATCACCTCCAGACACCCCCTGTCTACATAGACACACACCTCATCCAATCAACATCTCTCCCTTATCTCAGACAGCGTATAGGCGCCCTTGTCCCTTCGTTTCCCTCTGAAATGCAGTCTAACTCGTGTGAAAGAGGGACTGTCTGAAACGAAACAGTTGGAATGAATGAATGAATGAATGAATGAATGAATGAATGAATGAAAATGAATGAATGAATGAATGAATGAATGAATGAATGAATGAATGAATGAATGAATGAATGAATGAATGAATGAATGAATGAACATTACCGAGCTACGACTGAGGTCCATTATAACTCTAAGCTGGCTATGACTAGAGATGTAAAATTTCCAGAAAATTTGAATGGCATGAAAAAAACCGTTTTCTTCAGGGTTTTTTTCGTGAAAAATTGGAAATTTTGTAAAACGTGACGAAAAGAGATTTATTTGCAACAGCACAACGATCAATAGAAATGCTTCGAAGTTCAGTCGAATATGCCGTTATAGATGTCATATTGTGAAACGAACTTGTTGTTCTATTGCACTAAGAAGATAAATAATGATTTACACTTAAGGCGAATATGGAGATTTAAATATCATATTTGTGGAACAAACTTTTTTTTCTATTGCACCAAGAAAGGGAACATGAAAACTGATCTATAAGTCACTGCATATTGGACTCAGAGTCACTGTCGCTGGATGCGGCACTACGCGCAGCAGCATGGATTGAAGCTGTGTCCACAGCTATGTTCGACTGCACATGCCCAAACATTAGAACGCGTTCCCCTGAAAGCCTGTGGCGAATCCTTGTATTGACGTTTCCGAAACGTGTTCGCAGCTGGCGGATGATGGTGGTATTTGCAGCAGTCGGCAAGCCAGACGAGTTAGCGGCTGGTTAGTGAAAGGCCTTGCCACCAGGTAGATTGGACCACTTGCTTCGCTGAAGACGCCTGTCCTGGATCAAATTCCTGCGGATGTTCTGTACTCTGCTACGTTGGAAATCAAGAAGCTAGGCTTGTATTTGGCTAAAACTGCTTACGTGCACACCAGCCTATGTTATTTATGCCATGTGTGTAGCGCTGTAGAATTTGCAGCCATTTTGTTCTACTTCAGCCGTGAGTTCAAGTATTAGTGCGTTTTTAAGTCAAGCCTGGATCTTATACGTATGTGACCTGGCCATCATCCCGCGTACTCCCAGCACGAACGTTTTAAAAGCACTACCTGGCACCGGCGATGACTACTGCTTTCCAATCATTCAACGATGCACGCTGTAATAATTTTCAAAGCAGAAACAAAAGCCTAAACTAAAAGCAAGCAAGCCTAAAACGGAGTGTCTAGCGTTTCGACCAGACGGAACATATGCTGCCGCTGCAGTTCCGTCCATACGGAATATTTACTGCAGCTAGAGTTCCGTCCATACAATAGACAGTTTTAGCTTCACGTACGTAGAAGCTTCACGTAAGTAGAGCGCTTACGGGTCACCAGTGCGCATGCGCAGAACGTGAAGTATCTGCGTGGGTCGCACGGACGTACGTGAGATTCGGACCTTTGCGTTGCGGCCTTCACGTTGTTTGCTTGCGTGCGTGGCGTTGGCAAGATGGCGGCGCCCTGCCCGCCCGCTTCACAACGATAACAGCTTCGTCGCTAATCCCTCGACGTGGTGTCGTGCTGTAAACTGCTGTATTTGCCTTCAGTTGGTCTATTCTTGCTCTCGCATGAAGCTTTAGGTGAGAACTAGCTTTTGTTTTCCAGATAGAAATCCGTTTCAGCAGCTCCTAAGCCTGACGGAGAAGCGTTTGTGGTCGTCATAGCAATGAGTGCGCCGACGGTCTCGCGAGACCACGCGAAGCTCAAAACCTCGCGGGATATCGCGAGACCCTCGGCAGGGTTAGCGGGAAAAGCAAAAAGGTGCACGTTCTGCCTCCATACGCGCACGTCGTCAACATGAGTAGGACACCTGTGCGCTTTCGCTTCTCGAAAAGCGATGATTTAATTATGCTGCGGGACGTGAAGGAATGCAACCCCTTTGAAGATAACATGCAACATACGGTTCGGTGGACTGAAATTGCTCAACGTTTGTCAGAAGAAAGGGGGAAAGTATTTACCGCCCGCACTGTGGCTTGTCCTGGCTCCGCTCCAAGCAGCTCGACTAAACAAAATTAGTTTTCTTTATCTGTACTAGATGGCGCGGCACAACATGCTAGAGCATTTTTCAGGTTCTATGGCAGATATACACAATTTGCGTCCCGTACATGTAGCTAAAACTGTACGAAGCGACACGAGCGTACGCTCACGTTTACGTGCGTGAAGGTTCCACGTACGTAAAACTAGAACTGTCTAATGTCCGTATTGTCCATACTATACAAAACGGGTGAATTCTACCCACATAAAGCATTTCTTTGCCTCTAGAAGAGCCAGTTGACAAAGCTGCATCCAGATGCTCTCTCTACGCATGTACACGGCACCAAAATATCTGTCCGTGTGCTGCGTTTAGTTGCATCCTCGAAGGTATAACTTCCGTGCATGCATGCAGGATCGAGAAAATGACACTGTTAGAAGCATAGTGCAGAAACTTCGCGAAGTGATGTGAAGCCCTGTCGCTATTTGTGCTGCACGATGACGTAGCGCGAAAAAGACTAAGACGTACACAAACGGTCAACAGGCATTATGCAAACGCACCAACAAACCCAAGCCAAAGCTCGTTCTGTTGCCATTTCTCACTGACTGCTTGGAAAATAAAATGATGCAGCAGGATATCCTGCCACACATTAGGCGGAATAGGATTGCCACCTTTTTAAATGGACATACAAAAGTCTGCAAGCAAGCTGGTTTACCAATCCCTAACGCCAGCTTTAATTCCGTCTTGACATAACTCTTGTGGCAGATAATGCTGGACAGAACTGTATGGTGTCAGATACAGTTCCGTCTGGACGGAACCCCATCGCTACATGCAGTTCCGTCTGGACGGAACAATAGCGCAAATTGTAGTTCCGTCTAGACGGAACTCTAGCGCAAATTGTAGTTCCGTCTGGACGGAACTCTAGCCACAGCCATCATAAAATCTTGAAATTGCATTGTGAAATTTTCGATGTTTCTTTCAAAATTGCAGTGTTTTTTTTCAGGCCTTCACATCTCTAGCTATGACCGACCTGTCTAATAAACTTTTTCTCTTATTTTACCCTTATTAAAGGCGATTGACCTTATTCGATAACACTTATTTCGCATGACATTCAATTTTTTTTTTCAGTAGTCCTACATGTCCTCCCCATTGATTCTCTGGCCAACAACAATGCCAGGACACAAAGGAACTCCCCTCTCATCATGTTCCCGTGGTCCTCATTTGGTGAATGGAGCGCAGCTACTGCGGGGATTGGCCAACACACAGGCGGCGAATGAGAGATCCTGAAAAACGTTTTTCAAGCCAAACAAAAAAAAGAAGAAAACGAATTCATACTGGGAGATGGAATGTTTGGTATAGCATTCTTTCTCTTCGTATTCACTTACACGTGCGTTATAGGCTGCATTCGTTGACTGGCCTTGCTACCGCTTTATGATGATTTGCATAGCAACCGAACGACTCTGCAAAATTTTCAGCATCATTCCGCTTGCTTAGACTGGCGTTAAGCTCTCAGTTTGGTTGTTTTTTTCCTTCCCTTCTTATAAGGTGTTGTCGCTCTAATAAACGCTTTCATCATCATCATCACTCGGCACTAGGTGTACCTCTTCGTGGGCACGTACTCTTCCTCGTAGCAATCATCACCAGCTCAAGCCAGCACTCCTGCTTCCGGGCGACATATTGGGTAAGCGCTGTGTCCCTTCTCCCGGCAGCGCGAAGCGTTGTCGCCTGGTTGGGAGCGAAGCGGCAAGTCTTTAAATGTGTTGCAAGGAAGGCCCTCGCTGTCGGAATTGTGAGCGAAACGTTGATATTCCGTGCAGCTTCCAGCTAGCGCGTACGTTTCATTAGTATAGGGCAGTCTGGGTGCTACTCCGTAACCCTATCCCTCGCGTTGAGCTATGTTACGTTGCGACAGTAAGCACAGCATCAGTTTAGTTTCCAAGAGGCGATCAGCGTCGTTGTCGGTGAGACTTGTGTCGAAAAACTCCCGGTTCTCCTAACGAATCAATGAAATTTTTTCCCGTGTGTGTGTGTGTGCCGGAGTGCGGGCTGTCAAATGTCTCCCTACAGGTATCATGTTACTTACAGCAGGTTACTGCCGCTGGAAACGCGGTAATGACCATTCATACACGACTGGCTCAAAATGCGCGGCCCACCTATAGCTCTCACTGCAATTCTGAGGCGACTGAAATCGCTGCAATTTTAACTCCTCGATGTGGCCAGAGGCCAAATTTAGCAGACGCCTTGCATTGAATTCTCTCGAACCGCTTTAAGCACGATAATAAATAATTTTACAACCACAGAAGTGCGGGCTAGTGCTTCATGGTAATAAAGCGCTGCCAACGAATGAGGCGAGACGCATACTAGACAAACGCAGCGCTGATTCTCACGATGTTTAATGATGCATATTCACAGCTATAGTTATTGGCTTGGGAGGTTTGATAGTAGAGATCGGTCGGTCTTGGCTAGGGGCATACAAACTATAGGTGGCTGGTTTACACAGTTCTGTACCCCTGCGTTGCTTGCAGGCTCGGCCTGGAAGATACTCCGTCCTCTAGAAGGAATGACTTCCGAACAAAACGACGCTGCTGCCAAGGGCAGACGCATTTCGAAAGCTGATGAAGATACGTCCAAGCACTTTTCAGGGAAGAGACGCGGGCCCAGCGCGCCAGTCGCCGTGGAGCGGAAGGAGCTATCTCAGCCTTCACAGAGTGCCGACGAGGGAGCCAGAACTGCATCGTCTCTGAGGAGACCTCGCAGGTTGTCAATGGGCTCTGCCGGCAACCGCCGCCGCCGTTCTTTGGCCGGCTGCTCCTCGAGTCGCCTCAAGGGCGAAGCCATGAAGGCGGGAAAAACGCAGCCATCCTCAGACAGTCACGCTTCAACGCCCAAAAAATCCCGGGAGAAAGGTTCGGACTCGGGCAAGAAAGCAGTTGGAGTGGCCTCCAGCGTTGCTGGGGCACCCTCAGATGACGTGGCAAAGCAGGAAGACGTGAAAGACACCGCAGCCTCCACCGCACAGCCTTCAACCGCTCCGTCCAAGCCGTCTACCAAAGAAGGGACGGTCGAAGCTAGCGCGGCATGCGAACAGGGCGTAGCCGCACCTGCAGTGGACGCGAATATCGCGCCTGCCGAGCAGCCGGCATCTCGGACCACGGCTTCCATGGGTAAAACAGGGAAGGTCTCCACCCTGAGCCCCACTATACATAGCCTGAAAAACTTCGACTTGGCCGACATCGTGAGTTGACGATTTGAACATTTCATTATGACGTCTTTTCTATGCTCTGGTAATGGTATGTAGGCAAGCAGACAAGTAACGTCTGCTTTTATAAAGGCACCTTCCTGACGCAACGGTCATGAGGTAAAATATGATGTAGCTAACTGAAGCTACCGTCAGCTTTAATTCGTTTCTGAGTAAAATAAGAGCGTTACTTCCAGCAACGGACGAATCAAAAACTAAAGTTTCTTTCTAGCTGTGATAAGAAAAAAGAATCAAATCCAAACAATGTATCATGTATGTCTCTAAAATGTTACCGCAATTGTCACACGTGGAAGTTATACCTTAGCATGTTGAGCACAACGGAAATCGGAATACCATTGACAACTTAGGCAGAAAACATCTAAATATTTTTTGATACGACACAAGGATTGCATGTCCTGTTGCTGGCAACCGCATATATGGTTATTTGAAAGAGATTTCTTTGAACACGAGCACGACATTAGAATTGGTGGAAAGATTCATAAGGATACTTCCATCTTTTCATGCCATAACCCAGCAATTCTTGGGTGAGTATAATACGTTGCATCTATTCGCCTTCAGGTGAGAAGTCCTCGTGAGACCCTTGGCAGCGGTGCAGCCTTGCTCCTGAAGAATGAGGTTGCCGTGAGCCTCGTGGTCATAGCGACCATGACGTTTGTCATCGTCACCCTCTACCTCCTAATCAGCGTGACCCCAGCGAAAGCAAAAAACAACTGGTGCGTGACAGATGACTGCCTTTCACATGCAAGCCTTCTCGAACAGACACGAAGCACAAAGATCGACCCCTGCAGTGACTTCAGCGCCCACGTCTGCTCCAACTGGTCGCCGTCGAAAGGGAGGGAAGAAATGCGAGATTTCGACTTGTCCGCCATGTTAGATATGGTTTTCTCGTGGCTGGTGGACATGAGCACGACGCTGCGGGAGGGATCCACGAAGTTCTCAGTAGCTAAGAAGGCACTGGCTATGCTAGAGTCCTGCATGAGCAACTCCTCAACGTACGGGTCGGACTTGAAGAACTTCCGGCAATTTCTCAACAATCGCAGCTTGCTCTGGCCGAACCCACCGCAGCGAGACATGGACGCTCTCCGTGTGCTCCTCAGTCTGGCCTACAACTGGCAGGCCGCCTTCTGGTTCGAGGTGCGAGTGTTCTTTGTGGGGAGAGGCGTGTTCGGAGGCAGGTGGAGAATAAGGCTAGCTCCGGCTCCTCTGCTGCCGCAACTCCTCCTCCACCACCACGCTGTGATGAAGAACGGAATGGAAGCCTACTTCAAGTACTGGATGGACTTCCACAGTGCCCTCTTCGGTGACACCGCAACGGCCAGCAAGGAACGGGCGCTTCAGGCTGCCCACAAGGAGGCAGACATCTTAGAGATGCTCAACGAGGCGCTACAGGTATCGCCGAAGGACTCCTCCGTGTTCCCCATAGGCGAGCTTGAACTGTTCACGACCGGCATAAATTCCTCCCGATGGTTGCAGCAGCTGCAGAACGTTACCGTCTTGAAACCCGAGCTAACTGAACAGGACGCTGTTGTTACTGCCAATGTATATTTCCTCCAAGCATTGGGCAACCTGTTCTCCAAATACACAAACGATGAGATCATGGATTTTCTGGGGTGGCAATTTGCCCAACAATACGCGCCCGTGTCAGACAGCGGCCTCTTGGTAGCTCGTTTCGGTGACCGCAGGACAGCCAGAAGCTTTCGACCCGCCTTCTGTGGATTCCAAATCGAGATGCCGTACAGGGTGCTCCTTCTGACACTGCGCTTTGCGTTGCGGATTACGCAGACCGACAAGGAGCTGGTTGACGCCAGCTTCGACCGCCTCTGGTCGACGGCTGTGCGCTTGGTGAACGATTCAACCTGGTTAGACTCGGAGAGCAAAGCAGCGGCCGCCGAAAAACTTCGCTCTGCCGGTTTGCGGCTGTGGCCTCCCGTCGAGTTCCTCAACGAGACAAGCCTCGAGGAGTTATTTCGAGCATTTCCAGAAAAGGAAGAGTCCTTCGGCGCATACTTTGTGAACTCGCGCCAGAGCGTACGAACTATTAGCAGAACGCCAGAGTATGACGCAGTGCTTGAGATGCCGGAAAACTATGCATTGCCTTATTTCGAGTATGACTACGTGTATAACGACGTAGGCGTCGCCATCGCCGCTGTGGACCGCCCGCTGTTCTACAGCAAAGGCACTCTGGCCATGTTCTACGGCGGGTTAGGCTTCTCCGTCGCCTTAGAACTGGTCAAGGCAATCGACCGCCAGGGTCTACAGTGGCATCCCCAAGGATGGGTAGTCAACTCGATCCTCAGTCCGAGGTCGCAGGCTGTCTTCAACGCCAAGAACGTGTGCTTCAACAGCAGCGACTTAGACGGTGCCGAGAGCGTGTTTCCCGAGATACCGGCGCTGCAGATAGCCTACGCTGCTTTCCTAGACGCAGCCAGTGCAGCCGTGAACACAACGCAGATAAGCGCCGAGCTCACCGAAGAGAAGGTATTTTTCATGACCATCTGCTACATGACGTGCACCCAAAGGGGCGCCAAGAACCCCTTCGCAGTTGACTGCAACAAAATTGTCCGAAACTCTCCGACTTTCGCAAAGGCTTTCAACTGCCCCGAAGGATCTAGAATGAACCCAAGAAATAAGTGCCCGTTTTTCGATTGATACAAGAAGTTTCTCATGTGAGAGGTTTTTTATATTTGACAACGTTGCTATGAGTGATTTTGTGTGCAGACCAAAGACCACTGACTATCGACTATTCCCAACGCATGATCTGTGCTGTGCTCCATAAGCGAGTGGTCAGGACGCTGCAAGACAGCGCGCATCTAAACTTTTTTTTTCTTTCGATTTTTCCCAGATCCCATGTCGTGCTTTAAGCCTCGATGGCGTTTTTACGTTTTCGCGACAGTTTAGCGCTTAATTGTGCGGTCGCGACAGCGGTGGGATTTGGAATAGTCCTAGTCATATTGATGTAAGAAATTTTGAAACATTCTCCGTTAGGAATGGAAACCGAGGCGGCTAGCTTATGAAGCTGCACTGATTTTGGTGATGTAACTGTCAGATTTGTCGATAAATTTGAAATCCATTAACAGCAGCCAGGGGGAAAACGCGAAGTACTCTTGCAAGGAATTCTCTTTCACAGCGGTTACAGAGGACCGTTGCGTCGTGTTCAAGAAATGCTGACGCACAACGTGATCTCGTGCCTCCTTTTAGGGGTCGCATTTTATAGTCTGGGACATTTCTCCGAGGTAAAAAATGCAAGCTTAACTAGACGACATGTGCAATTTCTTGTCTATTAGTGTTGACTTGAGCAACTTCGTCATTTAGTCTAATTACATTACCTGTGTATCCAGCCTATCTTTGAGATTGCAGAGAATGTATCAGTATTCTGCCCACTTATACAGAGTCATTGTAAATGTTTGCATTTGTGTTAATATACGAACCTCAATTTGCGAAGCGTGTGTTCATAGCTTAAGCTAGCCTTTCACAATTGAGAGTTTCACCATCAGCGACGAGTCGCATAATCTTATCGCTGGCTTCCTTTCTGGAAGTGAGCAAGTTTACAGCCTCCCGTACCCTTCGTTGGTTATTGGTTATTAAAAGCGAAAGCCTTTAATGGCTCATACTGTCGTCCGTTAACAAAGCGTGTCACACGCGTTTAACTCGAACTAAAAAAGAGAAGAAAACCAACGGTTGCTTCAGATAGAGGAGGAAAAAATGAACCTAGAAGCCATGTTTGATGACTGTAGGTTAATTAGTTAATTATCGCCAGAAATTTCGAAATTTAGTCGAAATAGCGGGGACGACGATAGAGCCATGGGAATGGTGTGACGTCACATCCAGCGAAGGTTGTCACGGCACAGTGAAAATTGTCACAGAATGGTGGGAAAAACGTCGGAATTGTGTCAAATTAGATGAAAAAAGTGTAATTAAGCGTAATTAACACTTAAGATCTGCGAAAGATGTATAATTTTGGTATCGGTATAGCCACGGCAAGTGTGACGTCACATCCACCGGTAGTCTTCACGTTATAGTGTACTCGGCGGTCGCCTCTCAACACTTTAGTCGCTAAACTCCGGTAAAGCTCAACAAGGCCACTGTTATGGATGCTTGCATGGGCAACCAGGTGTTGGCCATGCAAGCATCTATAACAGTGGCAGTCTGCTGTGTGAATCTACTTGACTGCTTTATATAGTGTGAGAAGACGTATCTCGATAAAAGTGTGCCAGAATTTCCGGGGACTGATCATTGGAGATTAAGTCGATATCGATGTCCTCCATTATAACGCAGGGTGTGTTAGAAAAAACGTGATACCGATAATACGTCGAGAAATTTTAGCAAGTTGCCTTTTTTAGTGCCCTATCGGTCGACATTAGACAGTGGGCCCTCCTATTTTCTCAGTACTCAAGCATGAACATTCAAAATCCGAGTTCTTAAATGATAAATCATCGAACCACTGATATGAAAACAAAAGTCGTTAAAGTATACAGCCAATCGTTCCCCATTCTTTTGCTTACGACAGAGGTGTTCACATTGATAGCCCTCGAAGTTGGGTTTAGTGTCATCATCTTAGATCCACGTTAAGAGAAAGTTAGAATATCAAAGAAAGCAAACAAAGAATAAAAAAAGCAATTCATACAATGCAGAAAAACTTCCAAAAAGAAAACTCACGACTGAAAGCATCCACTATATAGTATCTGCAATTGACCTCCGTATACGTGATCATGAAGGAAAAATTAAAAGCAGTTATAGCCCCTCAGTTGTCAACACCAATCCTATCGAAGTCATTTTCATGCGCAATATGAATTATGTCGGATGGTTTACCTTAACCCATAAGCACCTTGCCTCCGGACATGCATGCATTTCTATTTCGCTTCTTTTTTCATTTTGAACACTTCCGAAGGCAAAGCCATATTTTTTGGTGTGGTATGCTCGTTCAGGAAAAAAATTAGAGTTTGAAGTCGAAAGCCTTTAATGCCTCATCGTTGTTGACAGAAGGTTGTCAGCAGAAGGTTGCCAGCAGAGGTGTCACGATTTTTCTATTCAGACCAGAAAAAAAATTTTGTGCATGATTGGAATGGAAGCACCATTCTTTCGTTCTGCAGCCGAGCGTGCTAATGGCTACGCTACTTCCTGCTTTTGTCTTTATCGCTACGCTACTTCCTGCCAACGCATATGTAGCTTCCTGCCAGAGCATATGTAGTTCTCCTTGTCTAGGACACTGTAGAGTGTGTGCAGAAAGGCGTCGAATCAGACGGATGCCTCCCATATGCCCTCCAGCGTCTCCAGCATTTAAGATTCACAAACAATTGTCTACTTAATTAACATCTTAACCGCACATCAGTGACACAAGCAGAAACACCGGGCTAAATGCTTTCGCCTCACCACACTTTAGGTGAACAAAGTGTCCACAAAGCACAAGAGGAAGAAACAGAACGGATTTGGTTTATGTGGTTTAACGTCAACCCACTACTCAGGTCATGAGAGACGCCTTAGTGGAGGGCTCCGGAAATTTCGACAGCCTGGAGCTCTTCACTATGGCGTCTCTCATAGCATGGTCACAACATGGCGGAAGGAAAGACTCGAGTAGGCGCTCGCTATCCGATCTGAATGAGAAAAGTGTGCCGGAAGTGACGTGCATTCGCAAGGACTACTGGGACTCTTTGGCGCATCGCGCAACGCCGTCGTCTGCATCACCTTCCTCTCAGCTGCCGGCTACTCGGTGCGGCGCGAGATCTTCTGTCCGCTTGGTCCTTCGCAGCTCAAGCGGCGCATGCGCAAGCACGCTTAGACAACAAGCCAACTGGTGAGGAAGAGCCCTCATTTCTGGCTTAAAGAAATTGTGACGTAATGACCTCATCTAAATTCTTTCCTTCCTCCATGCTGTGACCATGCTATGAGAGACGCCGTAGTCAAGGGCTCCAGGTGGTCGAAGTTTACGAAGCCCTCCAATACGGCGTCTCTCATAGCCTGAGTAGCGTTGGGACGTTAAACGCCATAAGCCAAACCCGTTCTGTTTCTTCCTCTTGTGCCTCAGTAATCGATGCGGAAGACTGCTTTTTTCGTAGTCACGCCGGTTGGTTTGGTTTTTTTGGGGTTTAGCGTCCCAAAGCGACTCAAGCTATGAGAGACGCCGTAGTGGAGGGCTCCGGAAATTTTGACCACCTGGGGTTCTTCAACGTGCGTAGTCATGCCGAATAAATCATGCGTTTATGTCTCCTAGCTCCGTTTCTTGTTTCTGCAAGCTGCCTTTCTGCCATGAAGCCATCGTTTATCAGCGCCCACCGTCGAGAGCAGTGTTTTGAGAGTTGGTATACGTTCCAGAAACTGGCACAGGTGCTCTGCGGCGATCGTCATCGATACGGACACCGCTTCACCTCCAGGCACCCCCTGTCTACATAGAGACACACCTTATCCATTCAACATCTCTCCCTTATCTCAGAAAGCGTATAGGCGCCCTTGTCTCTGCGTGTAACTCTGAAATGCAATATAACTCGTGTGTAAGAGGGACTTCCTGAAATGGAACAGTGGGAATGAATGATTGATTGATTGAATGAATGAATGAATGAATGAATGAATGACTGAATGAATGAATGAATGAATGAATGAATGAATGAATGAATGAATGAATGAATGAATGAATGAATGAATGAACTTTACCGTGCTACGACTGGGGTCCATTATGACTCTAAGCTAGCTATGACCGACGTGTCTAATAAACTTCTTCTCTTACCATACCCTCATCAAAGGCAATTGACCTTATTCGTTAACTCATCCTTCGCATGACATTCAATTTTTCTTTCAGGATTCCTACATGTCCTCTCCCCTTTGATTATCTGCCCAACAGCAATGCCAGGACACGAAGGAACTAACTTCTCATCATGTTCCTGTGGTCCTCAATGGCTGATAGGAGCGCACCCACAGCGGGGTTTGGCCAACACACAGGCGGTGAATGAGAGATTATGGAAAACGTTTTTCAAGTCAAAACAAAAAAAAAGAAGAAAACGAATCCATATTGCGAGATTGAATGTTTGGCATAGCACTCTTTCTCTTCGCATTCACTTACACGTGCGTGCGGCATAGGCTGCATTCGTTGACTTGCCTTGCTACCGCTTTATTGATCATTTGCATAGTAACCGAATGGGTCTGCAAAATTTCCAGCATCATTCAGCTTGGTTAGACTGGCGTTAGGCTCTCAGTTTGCGTTATCCACCCTGAATTTTAATTTTCTCACCAAATTTTATTTTTCTCCTCCTCGTAGGAATCATCACCAGTACCAGCCAGCACTCCTGTTTCCGGGCGACATATTGGGTAAGCGCTGTGTCCCCTCTCTTAGCAGAGCGAAGCGTTGTCGCCTGGTAAGGAAGCCAAGAGGCAAGTCTTTAAATGTGTTGCAACGAAGGGCCTCGCTGTCGGAATTGTGAGCGAAACGTTGATATTCCGTGCAGCGTCCAGCTAGCGCATATGTTTCTTTAGTAGGACAGCCTGCGTGCTACTCCGTAGCCCTACCCCTCGCGTTGAGCTGTGTTACGTTGCGACAGTAAGCACAGCATCAGGGTAGTTTCCAAGAGGCGATCAGCGTCGTTGTCGGTGAGACTTGTGTCGAAGAACTCCCGGTTCTCCTAACGAATCGAAGAAATTTTTTCCCGTGTGTGTGTGTGCCGGAGGGGGGCTGTAAAATGTGTCCCTATAGGTTTCATGTTACCTATAGCAGGTTACTGCCCTTGAGAACCCGGTAATGACAATTTATACATGATTGGCACAATGGACGCGGCACACCTATAGCTCTCACTTCGATCCTGAGGCGACTGAAATCGCTTCAATTTTAACCCCTCGATGTGGCCAGAGCCCAACTGTAGCAGACGCCTTGAAACGTATTCTCTCAAACCGCTTTAAGCACGATGATAATCAATTTTACAACGACAGAAGTGCGGGCTAGTAGTTTATGGTAACAAAGCACTGTCAACGATTGAGGCGAGACGCATACTAGACAAACACAGCGCTGATTATCACTGTGTTTAACGACGCATATCCACAGCTATAGTTATTGGTTTGTGAGGTTTGATAATAGACATCGGTCGGTCTTGGTTAGGGGCATCCTAACTATAGGTGGCTGGTTTACACAGTTCTGTACCCTTGCGTTGCCTGCAGGCTCGAGCTGGAAGATATTCCGTCCTCTAAAAGTGATGAGTTCCCAACAAAAACACGTTGCCGGCAAGGGGACAAGCATTTCAAGAGCTGATGAAGATACGTCCAAGCACTCTTCTCGGAAGAGACGCGGGCCCAGCGCGCTAGCCGCCGTGGAGCGAGAGGAGGCATCTCCGTCTTCACAGAGTGCCGACGAGGGAGCCAGAACTGCATCGTCAACGAGGAGACCTCGCAGATTGTCAATGGGCTCTGCCGACAACCGCCGCCGCCGTTCCTTGGCCGGCAGCTCCTCGAGCCGCCTTAAGGGCGAAGCCATGAAGGCGCAAAAATCGCAGCAGTCCTCAGACGGTCACGCTTCAATACCCAAGAAAGCCCGGGAGAAAGGTTCGCACTCAGGCAAGAAAGCAGTTGGATTTAGAAGAACGTCAATTTGGGCTAGATGGTGCATTATTTGAGACAGGATCATGTTTGTTGGCGTTACTCCCCTCGAGCCCAGAAGGAGCTATTGCCTTACACATCAGCTCATTCAAAAACTGTAAAACGCGACATTGCTCGCCTCTGCCTTCAGTCGGCTCTCGTGAAGTCGTGCCACTATGCTATGCAGGCTAGTTTTGGTAGGCAAGTAGATCGGTTGGTTTCGGCGGGGTTCCCATGCACGGTTATCACAGCAGTTGCTGAAGCCCTCCTAAGAAAAATCAAGTGTGCGATGTGTCAGGAGCCGACTGAGCCGAACAAACAGTCCGTGAGACCTGAAGTGGTGCCTTATGTGCACAGGGTCGCGCACAATGTGAAGAGGTGGCAAAGCGACATGGCGTGCCGGTCGTTTTTTCTGCCC
The DNA here is from genome assembly GCF_055824585.1 of Amblyomma mixtum. NCBI lineage: Eukaryota > Metazoa > Arthropoda > Arachnida > Ixodida > Ixodidae > Amblyomma > Amblyomma mixtum. The sequence continues at coordinate 82,640,207 of NC_143013.1, forward strand.
CTCGAAAGCTTGGCCAGCTATCCGCGCGCATTGGGAACGATAAAAAGAGCTCCTGCAACAAAAAGCATGGCAAGCAGTGCGTGAAGTGCTGCGCAGGTGTGGTGTACGAAATACCACTGACCTGCGGAAAAGCCTATGTGGGCCAAACGCGGCGGTGCGTTAATGACCGCGCGGCTGAGCACGCACGATCGCTAACAAATCTAGGAGGTGCACATCTTTCGCAGCACTGCGCTGAGTGCTTCGTGTGTAATCGTGCGGCAGAACATGGGCCGGGGCAAAAAAGATGCCAGCAATGCAAGACGTGTGAGCCACGGCTTCGGGAGATAAAGATTCTGGGCAGGAGTGGAGATACGAAGGCGCGGGAGCTTTTGGAAGGATTCCACATTAGGAAGAGGGGATCAGATTGCGTGAGTGATACATCGGTCCGCCTTTTCAAGACTGAAATAGCATATCTTGTACGGTTTTGTTGATGCTGTTGTACCGGTGTTTCTATTGCGCACGCCTTGAATTTTCTATATATTTGCTGGCTTTGCAGTAAATAAAATCAGATCAAGTTAGCGCATGTCCTGTGTCAGTCTTTTTTGTGTACGTCTTTCTGAAGCGCTATTTTCCTTTTCTGTCGCAAAAGCAGTTGGAGTTGCCTCGAGCGTTGCTGGGGCACCCTCACATGACGTGGCAAAGCAGGAAGACGTGAAGGACACCGCAGCCTCCACCGCACAGCCTTCTACCGCTCCGTCCAAGCCGTCTACCAAAGAAGGCACGGTCGAAGCTAGCGCGGCATGCGAACAGGGCGTAGGCGCACCTGCAGAGGACGCGAATATCGCGCCTGCCGAGCAGCCGACATCTCGGACCAAGGGTTCCATGGGTAAAACAGGGAAGGTCTCCACCCTGAGCCCCACTATACATAGCCTGAAAAACTTCGACTTGGCCGACATCGTGAGTTGACGATTTGAACATTTCATTACGACGTCTTTTCTATGCTCGGGTAATGGTAGGTAGGCGAGCAGGCAAGTTAAGTCTTCTTTTGTAAACGCACCTTCCTGACGCAGCGGTCATGCGGTAAAATGTGATGTTGCTAGCTGAAGCTAGCGTCAGCTGTAATTCGTTTCTGAGTAAAATAACAGCGTCACTTCCAGGAAGAGACGAATCGTAAACTAAAGTTTCTTTCTCGCTTTGATAAGAAAAAAATCAAATCGAAACAATTTATCATATATGCCTCTTGACGACATAAAATGTTACCGCAAATGTCACACGTGGAAGTTATACCTTAGCATGTTGAGCACAGCGAAAATCGGAATACCATTCTCAACGTGCATAAAGATATTTTCAAATTTTCATGGCATAACCCAGCAATTCTAGGGTGAGTAACACTTTCTTTCTATTCGCATCCAGGTGAGAAGTCCTCGTGAGACCCTCGGCAGCGGTGCAGCCTTGCTCCTGAAGAATGAGGTTGTCGTGAGCCTCTTGGTCACCGAGACCATGATGTTTGTTCTCGTCGCCCTCTACTTCCTAATCAGTGTGACCCCACTGAAAGTAAAGGACAACTGGTGCGTGACAGATGACCGCCTTTCACATGCAAGCCTTCTCGAAGCGACGCGAAGCAGAAAATTCGAACCCTGCCGTGACTTCAGCGCCCACGTCTGCTCCAACTGGTCGCCGTCGAAAGGGAAGGAAGCAATGCGAGACTTCGACTTGTCCGCCATCTTAGATATGGTATTCTCGTGGCTGCTAGACCTGAACATGACTCTGCGGAAAGGATCGACGAAGTTCCCCGTAGCCAAGGAGGCACTGGCTATGCTAGAGTCCTGCATGAGCAACTCCTCAACGTACGGGTCGAACTTGAAGAATTTCCGGCAATTTGTCAACAATCGCAGCTTGCTCTGGCCGAACCCACCGCAACGAAACATGGACGCGCTCCGAGTGCTGATCAGTCTGGCCTACAGTTGGCAGGCCGCCTTCTGGTTCGAGATGGGAGTGTTCTTTGTGGGGAGAGGCGCGTACGAAGGCAGGTGGAGAATCACGCTAACTCCGGCTCCTCTGCTGCCCCACCTCCTCCGCCACCACCACGCTGTGATGAAGAACGGAATGAAAGCCTACTTCAAGTACTGGATGGACTTCCACAGGGCTTTCTTCGGTGACACCGCAACAGCCAGCAAGGAACGGGCGCTTCAGGCTGCCCACATGGAGGCAGACATTTTAGAGACGGTCAACGAGGCGCTACAGGTATCGCCGAAGGACTCCTTCGTGTACCCCACAGGCGAGCTCGAACTGTTCACGACCGGCATAAATTCCGCCCGATGGTTGCAGCAGCTGCAGAATGTTACCGCCTTGAAACCCGAGCTATCTGAACAGTACGCTGTTGTTACTGCCAATGTATATTTCCTCCAAGCATTGGGCAACCTTTTCTCCAAATACACAAACGATGAGATCATGGATTTTCTGGGGTGGCAATTTGCCCAACAATACGCGCCCGTGTCAGACAGCGGCCTCTTGCTAGCTCGTTTCGGTGACCGCAGGACTGCCAGAAGCTTTCTACCCGCCTTCTGTGGATTCCACATCGAGGTGCCGTACAGGGTGCTCCTTCTGACACTGCGCTTTGCGTCGCGGATTACGCAGACCGACAAGGAGCTGGTTGACGCCAGCTTCCACCGCCTCTTGTCGACGGCTGCGCGGTTGGTTAACGATTCCACCTGGTTAGACTCGGAGAGCAAAGCAGCGGCAGCCGAAAAACTTCGCTCTGCCCGTTTGCGGCTGTGGCCTCCCTCCGAGTTCCTCAACGAGACAAACCTCGAGGAGTTATTTCGAGCGTTTCCAGAAAAGGAAGAGTCATTCGGCGCATACTTCGTCAACTCGCGCCAGAGCGTACGAACGATCAGCAGAACGCCGGAGTACGACGCAGTGCTTGATATGCCGGAAAACTATGCGTTGCCTTATTTCGAGTACGACTACGTGTACTACGCGGTGGGCGTCGCCATCACTGCTGTGGACCGCCCGCTGTTCTACAGCAAGGGCACTCTGGCAATGTTCTACGGCGGGTTGGGCTTCTCCGTCGCCCTAGAACTGGACAAGGCAATCGACCGTCAGGGTCTACAGTGGCATCCCGACGGATGGGTAGTCAACTCGATCCTCAGTCCGAGGTCTCAGGCTGTCTTCAACGCCAAGAACGTGTGCTTCAACAGCAGCGACTTAGACGGCGCCGACAGTGTGTTTCCCAAGATACTGGCGCTGCAGGTAGCCTACGCTGCTTTCCTAGAGGCAGCTAGCGAAGCCGTGAACAAAACGCAGATAAGCGCCGAGCTCACCGAAGAGAAGGTATTTTTCATGACTATCTGCTACATGACGTGCACCCAATGGGGCGTCAAGAACCCCTTCGCAGTTGACTGCAACAAAATTGTCCGCAACTCTCCGGCTTACGCAAAAGGTTTCAACTGCCCGGAAGGTTCCAGAATGAACCTAAGAAATAAGTGCCCGTTTTTCGATTGATGCGAGAAATTTGTCATGCGGGAGTTTTTTTTATATTTGACAACGTTGCTATGAGTGAATTTGTGCCCAGACCAAAGAGCACTGACAATAGACTATTGACACACTGTGTTGCAACGCGTGATCTATGCTGTGCTCCATGAGCAAGCGGTCAGAACTCTACGAGACTGCGGGTATTTAATCTTCTTTTTATTTCCATTTTTCATTTGATCCCATGTCGCGCTTTAACCCTTGAGGGAGTTTTGACGTTTTTGCGACAGTTTTGCGCTGAGGTGTGCGGTCGCGACAGAGGTGGTTTTTTGAATAGTCGCAGTTAAATTGATGTAAGAAATTTTGGAACATCCTCCCTTATAGGAATGGAAACGGGGGCGGCTAGCTTCAGTAGCTGCACTGATTTGGGTGATATAACTGAGATTTGTCGACAAATTTAAAATGCAGTTATTGAAGCCCAGGTTAAAATGCGAAGTACTCTTGGAAAGAATTCTCTTTCACGGCAATTATAGAGGACGGTTGCGTCTTGTAATTGTTTAAGAAACGCAGACGCTCAGCGTCATCGCGTCTTTGCTTTTGCGGGTTGATTTTTACAGGCTACGGCAATGCTTCGGGGTAAAAAATGCAAGGTAAACTAAATGACATATGTGCGGTTTCTTGCCTATTAGTGTTGACATGAGCAAGTTCATTATTTATACTGATTACATTACCTGTGTACCCAGCTTTGAAATTGCAGAGAACGTTTCAGTATTCTGCCCACTTACACAGAGTCTATGAGAGACGCTATGCTATGAGAGACGCCGTAGTGAAGGGTTCCAGGTGGTCAAAATTTCCGGAGCCCTCCACTACGGCGCCTCTCATTGCTTGAGTCGCTTTGGGACGTTAAACACCATAATCCAAACCCTTGCTGTTTCTTCCTCTTGTGCCTGATATGTTTACCGGGCTAGTAGCGTGTTCCACCAGGCATCGGATCCAGGAGCACCGGCGCTGTGCAGACGGAGGAAGGAATGTGGGTCGGAGACGGGGAGTAGGGGAAGTGAAGCAAAAACTGTATTCACATATCTACATGATTATTTACAAAAAAAAGACAAACAAGGTAAAAGATGAGAAGTCTCAGGGAAACGCTGAAGGAATCGCTCAGGGAATTTCTTCGGGAATGGCTCTCGATGAACGTGTCGAGCGCCTTAAATAGACCCTCCCGAGATCTTCCCGCCTTTTCCCGACCAATCGTAGGTACTTAGGCCGGGTGCTCCAAGGTCGTTCACCGCTTCTTCGTCTTCCTCGGCTGAGGCCCTTGGATACCCGGAAGTGTCCAGAAGAGCGTGTTGTCGGCCTATAGTCTGATCCCATATCTTGTTTCAAGGAAACGTCCAAAGGCGAGCACCTGCAGCGGCGTCACCCCGCTTCCTCGCTGAGGCACTTGGATACTCGGAAGTGTCCAGAAGAGCGTGTTGTCGGGCTATTCGTTTCCGGCCAGGTGGATTCTATATCTTGTTTCAAGGAAATGCCCCAAAGGCGAACACCTGCGGTGGCGTCACCCGCGCAGTTGACAAAAGAGCCAGGCGCGGTTGAATGGCAGACGCTCGTCTCCGCAGGTGGCAGCAGGCATTGAGTCATGTCACCCTGGCAGATGCACACACAAATTCGCAGGGTCAATACTGCCGCGTTGGGTGCCGTTTAAGGGTAACTCCGGAAAACACGTCGTGGCAGTTAGGCAGAAGTGGTGGTACGTGGAATCCAGGAGTCGAATGCGTCCCTCGTGTTCGGTTCCACCTGTCAGGAGGTTGCATGGGAGCGCGTGCATGAAGAAAGACCACTTTCGCAGAACCACACACTGCCTCTGAGAATGGCCTAAGAGGATATAGATGTGACGGGAACACACAAAGAGAGTTAAGGGGGGTGGGGGGGGGGGGGGGTGTAGAGACACAACATGCCTAAGTCTTCGATGCGGACAACATCTTTTCCCGTAGCCATGCCCAATCAATCCTGCGTTTGTCTCTTAGCTCCGTTTGTTGTTTCTGCAAGCTGAATTTCAGCCATGAAGCCATCGCTTATCTGCGCCGACCGTCGATAGCATTGTTTTCGGAGTGACCACGCTCTTGAAAGTGGCACAGGTGCTCTGCGGCGATCGTCCAAGATACGGACACCGTTTCACCTCCAAACATCCCCTGTTCACACAGACACAGTCCTCGTAAACTAAATATCTCTCCCTTCTCTCAGACAGCGTACAGGCGCCCTTATCCCTGCGTGTCACTCTGAAACGCAATGTAACTCGTGTGTAAGAGGGACTCTGAAACAGAACAATGGGAATGAATGAATGAATGAATGAATGAATGAATGAATGAATGAATGAATGAATGAATGAATGAATGAATGAATGAATGAATGTTACCGCGCGACGACTGGGGTCCATTAAACTCTAAGCTAGTTATGACCTAGGTTTCTATATTTTTTTTCTGTTATTTTACCCTCACTAAAACCGATTCATCTTATTCGATGACTTGTCTTTGGCATGACATTCAATTTTTCCTTCAGTATTCCGACATGTCTTCTCCCCATGGATTATTCGGCCAACAGTAATGCCAGTGCACGAAGGAGGCTCCCCTCTGAACACGTTGTTGTGCTCCTTAATGGGTGAATGGGGAGCACCCACTGCGGGCGATTCGTCAACACGCAGGCGGCGAACGAGAGATGCTGAAAAACGTTTTTTGAGTAAAAACAAGAAAAAAGAAGAAAAAGAATTCGCACTGGGAGATTGAACGTTTGGTATATGGCACTCTATCTCTTCGTATTCACTTACACGAGTGGTATAGGCTGCATTTGTTGACTGGCCTAGCAACCGCTTTATTGATCATTTGCATAATAACCGAACAGGTCTGCGAAATTTTTAGCAACATTCCGCTTGCTTAGACTGGCGTTAAGCTCTCAGTGTGCGTTGCTCGCCTTCAATTTTATTTTTCTCACCAAATTTTATTTTTGCTCACTCGGCACCAGGCGTACCTCTTCGTGGGCGCGTACTCCTCCTCGTAGCAATCATCACCAGCACCAGCCAGCACTGCTGCTTCCGGGCGACATATTGGGTGAGCGCTGTGTCCCTCCTCCCAGCAGTGCGAAGCGTTGTCGCCTGGTTAGTGAGCGAAGAGGCAAGCCTTTAAATACGTTGCAAGGAAGGCCCTCGCTGTCGGAATTATGAGCGAGACAGTGATATTGCAAGCACCGTCGAGCCAGCGCATACGTTTCATTAGTAGGGCAGTCTGCATACTACTCCGTAACCCTACCCTAGCGTTGTGCTATGTTGCTTTGCGACTGTAAGCACAGCATAAGGGTAGTTTCTACGAGGCCACCAGTGTCGGTCAGACATGTGTCCAAGAACTGCTGGTTCTTCCAACCAGTGAATGAAAACTTTTTCCATGTGTTTGTGACGCAGTGGTGTTGTCGAACGTGCCCCTTCAGGTTTCATGTCACCTATAACAGGTTATTTCCCCTGTTAACGCTGCAGTGGCCATTCATACAAGGATGGTTCAAGGGGCGCGGCACACCTATAGCTCTCACTTCGATCCTGAGGCGACTGAAATCACTGCAGTTGTAACCTCTCGATGTGGCCAGAGGTCAGCTGTAGCAGACGCCTTGCGTTGTGTTCTCTGAAACCACTTTAAGCACGATAATAATTAATTTTACAACGCCAGAAGTGCGGGTAGAAGTTCAAAGCAACAAAGCACTGCCAACGAATGAGGCGAGACGCAGACTAGACAAACACGGCGCTGATTCTCAAATGTTTAATGATGCATATTCACAGCTATAGTTATTGGTTTGTGTAGTTAGATAATAGACATCTGTAAGTTTTGGTCAGGGGCATACTAACCGTAGGTGGCTGGTTTACACAGTTCTGTACCCTTGCGTTGCCTGCAGGCTTGGGCTGGAAGATACTCCGTCCTCTAGAAATGATGACTTCCAAAAAAAAGACGCTGCCTCCAAGGGCAGATGTATTTCAGAAGCTGATGAAGATATATCCAAGCACTCTTCTCGGAAGAGACGCGGGCCCAGCGCGCCAGCCGCCGTGGAGCGAAAGGATGCATCTCAGCCTTCACAGAGTGCCGACGAGGGAGCCAGAACTGCATCGTCTGTGAGGATACCTCGCAGGTTGTCAATGGGCTCTGCTGACGACCGCCGCCGCCGTTCCTTGGCCGGCAGCTCCTCGAGTCGCCTTAAGGGCGAAGCCAGGAAGGCGGAAAAAACGCTGCCATCCTCAGACGGTCCTGCTTCAATGCCCAAAAAATCCCGGGAGAAAGGTTCGCACACGGGCAAGAAAGCAGTTGGAGTGGTCTCCAGCGTTGCTGGGGCACCCTCAGATGACGTGGCAAAGCAGGAGGACGTGAACGACACCGCAGCCTCCACCGCACAGCCTTCAACCGCTCCATCCAAGCCGTCTACCAAAGACGGCACGGTCGAAGCTAGCGCGGCATGCGAAAAGGGTGGAGCCGCGCCTGCAGAGGGCGCGAATATTGCGCCTGCCGAGCAGCCGGCATCTCGCACCAAGGTTTCCATGGGTAAAACAGCGAAGGTCTCCAACCTGAGCCCCACTATCCATAGCCTGAAAAACATCGACTTGGCCGACATCGTGAGTTTACGATTCAAGCATTTCATCACGGCGTCTTTTCTATGATCGGGAAATGGTAGGTAGACGAGCAGGCAAGTTACGTCTGCTTTAATACAGGCACCGTCCTGACGCTACGGTTATGAAGTAAAATTTGATGTCGCTAACTGAAGCTAGGGTAAGCTTTATTTCGTTTCTGAGTAGGGCACTTAACATTATAGACTGAAAAGAACAACGTTACTTGCAGGAAGGGACGAATCGAAAACTAAAGTTTCTTTCTGGGTGCAATGAGAAAAAAAATTCAGGGGGTACTTTGTTGACCTAAAGTGCGGTGAGGCGAAAGCCTTGAGCGCAGTGTTGCTGCTTGTGTCACTGATGTGTGGTTAAGATGTGAAGCTTCGCCTCTAAGAGTCGAACGCGACAGCGTCTGGGAACGCGACAGCGTCTTTCAACGCTGCCAGGGAGTCCACAGAACGCCATCGCCCGTTCGGTTTGACGCCTTGCTCGCGGGTAAGTTGGTTTTTGAGGAAAGGGAATTATCTGTCTCGCATACCTCGGTGGACACTTGTACCTAGCCGTAACGGGTAGGCAGGAAGATGGGAGTGAACGAAGACACCGTATTCACCAGACGCGCCTTTGCTCATTCCACACATCGAGCTGGCATGGCGGAGTGGTAGCGTGCTCGTCTCGCACTCCGGAGACCAGGGTTCGATTCCCAAGCTCGACCAGTTTCCTACTTGGTTTTATTTATTTATCTGACCTGACTAGAAAGGTTAATCAGGCTAATTAGGGAATTAAGTAATCAACTCAACTCATTCTCACTTACTTGGAGCATCACTATACGATCCCTGTAATTGGTTGCATGGTTACTAGCCAAAGTACAATTGGTGCCGTTTGAAATTCGCGCGCTGTGACGTCACGACCGTTTCGACCAATTGAAAAGCGTGAAATTTCTGTCGACAACTCCTGCTTGCAACGATGAGGCATTGAAGGCTTCCGCCTTAAAATCAAATGCAAGCACCAAACTGATTATAAGCTGTAGAACGTTTAAATACAATGTATCCTATATTCCTCTTGACGACACAAAATTCTACCGCAAATGTCAAACGTGAAAGTTGTACCGTAACATGCATAGCACAGCGGAAATCGGAATACCATTGACAACTAAGGCAGACAATATCTAAATATTATTTGGTCCGACTCAAAAATTGCATGTCATGTTGATGGTAACTGCATATATGGGTATTTGAACTAGATTTCTTTCAACACCAGCACAACATTAGAATAGGTGGAAAGGTGCATAAGGATACTTTCATCTTTTCGTGCCATAACACGGCCAGTCTAGGGTGAGTAATACGTTCTTTCTATTCGCCTTCAGGTGAGAAGTCCTCGTGAGACCCTCGGCAGCGGTGCAGCCTTGCTCCTGAAGAATGAGGTTGTCGTGAGCCTCTTGGTCACAGCGACCATGATGTTTGTACTCGTCGCCCTCTACTTCCTAATCAGCGTGACCCCACCGAAAGTAAAGGAGAACTGGTGCGTGACAGATGACTGCCTTTCATGCAAGCCTTCTCGAAGAGACGCGAAACACAAAGATCGACCCCTGCCGTGACTTCAGTGCCCACGTCTGCTCCAACTGGTCGCCGTCGAAAGGGAGGGAAGAAATGCGAGATTTCGTCTTGTCCGCCATGATATGGCATTCTCGTGGCTGCTAGAGATGATCACGACTCTGCGGGAAGGATCCACGAAGTTCCCCGTAGCCAAGAAGGCACTGGCTATGCTAGAGTCCTGCATGAGCAACTCCTCAACGTACGGGTCAGACTTGAAGAATTTCCGGCAATTTCTCAACAATCGCAGCTTGCTCTGGCCGAACCCACCGCAACGAGACATAGACGCGCTCCGCGTCCTGATAAGTCTGGCCTACAGTTGGCAGGCCGCCTTCTGGTTCGAGGTGCGAGTGTTCTTTGTTTGGTGGGGCACGTACGGAGGCAGGTGGAGAATCACGCTACCTCCGGCTCCTCTGCTGCCCCACCTCCTCAGCCACCACCACGCTGTGATGAAGAACGGAATGGAAGCCTACTTCAAGTACTGGATGGACTTCCACAGGGCCCTCTTCGGTGACACCGCAACAGCTAGCAAGGAAGGGGCGCTTCAGGCTGCCCACATGGAGGTAGACATTTTAGAGACACTCAACGAGGCGCTACACGTATCGCCGAAGGAGTCCTCCGTGTTCCCCATAGGCGAGCTAGAACTGTTCACGACCGGCATAAATTCCTCCCGATGGTTGCACCAGCTGCAGAACGTTACCGCCTTGAAACCCGAGCTAACTGAACAGGACGCTGTCGTTACTGCCAATGTATATTTCCTCCAAGCATTGGGCAACCTGTTCTCCAAATGCACAAACGATGAGATCATGGATTTTCTGGGGTGGCAATTTGCCCAACAATACGCGCCCGTCTCAGACAGCGGCCTCTTGGTAGCTCGTTTCGGTGACCATAGGTCTGCCAGAAGCTTTCGACCCGCCTTCTGTGGATTCCACATAGAGGTGCCGTACAGGGCGCTCCTTCTGACACTGCGCTTTGCGTTGCGGATTTCGCAGACCGACAAGAAGCTGGTTGACGCCAGCTTCGACCGCCTCTTGTCGACGGCTGTGCGCTTGGTTAACGATTCCACCTGGTTAGACTCGGAGAGCAAAGCAGCGGCCGCCGAAAAACTTCGCTCTGCCGGTTTGCGGCTGTGGCCTCCCGTCGAGTTCCTCAACGAGACAAGCCTCGAGGAGTTATTTCGAGCGTTTCCAGAAAAGGAAGAGTCCTTCGGCGCATACTTCGTCAACTCGCGCCAGAGCGTACGAACTATCAGCAGAACGCCAGAGTACGACGCAGTGCTTGAGATGCCGGAAAACTATGCGTTGCCTTATTTCGAGTACGACTATGTGTACAACGCGGTGGGCGTCGCCATCGCCGCTGTGGACCGCCCGCTGTTCTACAGCAAAGGCACTCTGGCCATGTTCTACGGCGGGTTAGGCTTCTCCGTCGCCTTAGAACTGGTCAAGGCAATCGACCGCCAGGGTCTACAGTGGCATCCCCAAGGATGGGTAGTCAACTCGATCCTCAGTCCGAGGTCGCAGGCTGTCTTCAACGCCAAGAACGTGTGCTTCAACAGCAGCGACTTAGACGGTGCCGAGAGCGTGTTTCCCGAGATACCGGCGCTGCAGATAGCCTACGCCGCTTTCCTAGACGCAGCCAGTGAGGCCGTGAACACAACGCAGATAAGCGCCGAGCTCACCGAAGAGAAGGTATTTTTCATGACCATCTGCTACATGACGTGCACCCAAAGAGGCGCCAAGAACCCCTTCGCAGTTGACTGCAACAAAATTGTCCGCAACTCTCCGGCTTTCGCAAAGGCTTTCAACTGCCCGGAAGGATCTAGAATGAATCCAAGAAATAAGTGCCCGTTTTTCGATTGATACGAGAAATTTGTCATGTGAGAGGTTTTTTATATTTGACAACTTTGCTATGAGCGATTTCGTGTGCAGACTAACCAACACTGATTTAGACTCTTCACACACACTGTTCCAACGCATGATCTGTGCTGCGCTCCACAAGCAAGTGTTCAGAACTCTGCAAGACAGCGCGTATTTAATCTTTTTTTTTCTTTAGATTTTTCACAGATCCCATGTCACGCTTTAAGCCTCGAGGGCGTTTTAACGTTTTCGCGGCAGTTTTGCGCTGAAGTGTGTGGTCGCGACAGAGGTGATTTTTGAAATAGTCCCAATTAAATTGATGTAAGAAATTTTGAAACATTCTGCGTTAGTAATAGAAATCGAGGCGGCTAGCTTATGTAGCTGCACTGATTTCGGTGATGTAACTGTCAGATTTGTCTACAAATTTGATATTCATTTACTGCAGCCATGGCTAAAACTCGAGTACTCTTGCAAAGAATTCTCTTTCGCGGCGGTTACAGAGGATGGTTGTGTCTTTTAAGTGTTTGAGAAATGCAGACGCACAAACTGATCGCGTGCCTGCTTTTACGGGTGGCTTATTATAGGCTGCGACATTTTTCCGAGGTAAAAAATGCAAGCTGAACTAGACGACATATGGGCGATTTCTTGTCTCTTAGAGTTGACTTGAGCAACTTCATCATTTAGACTGATTACATTACCTGTGTATCCGGCCTATCTTTGAAATTGCAGAGCGTGTCTCAGTATTCTGCCCACTTATATAGAGTCATCGTACATGTTCACATTTGCGTTAATATACCAACCTGAAATTGCGAAGCATGTGTTCATTGCATCAGCTAACCTTTCACAATTGGGAGTTTCACCATCAGCGATGAGTCGCATAACCTTATCGCTGGCTTCATTTCTGGAAGTGAGCGAGTTTACAGCCTCCTATGCCCTCCATTGGTTATTACGAAGGCTTTCAAAAAGGTTTTGATAGCAACAAACAAACAGTCAAGGCAACCCTTGCTTTTCTAATACGCTGGTAAAGCTTAGTCCGTGGCTTACTGTGTTTCCTTAACTATCCAAGAGGACGCCTTTAAAATAGCAAGAACGGAATTATATGAGGCGTTTAGTAAAGAAGATATTTCGTAAGCAGTGTTCATGTCGCTTTTAAGGCGAAAGCCTTTAATGGCTCATACTGTTGTCCGTTAACAAAGCGTGTCACACACGTTTAATTCAAAAATTAAAAAAAGGTAGAACAAACCAATGGTTTCTTCTGATAGAGGAGGAAAAATGAACCTAGAAGCCAAGTTTGATAACTGTAGGTTAATTAATTATAGGGAAAAATGTCGAAATTTCGTCGAAGTAGCGTGAACGGAGACATCCACCGAAAGCCGTCACGGCATAGTGAAAATTGCCACAGAATAGTCGGAAAAACGTCCAATTTGTGTAAAATTAGATGGAAAATGAGTAATTAAACGTAATTAACACTTAAAATCCCCCAAAGATGTATAATTTGGGTATCGATATAGCCACGGAAACAGCGTGACGTCACATCCACCGGAAGTCGTCACGGCATAGTGTTCTCGGCTTTCGACTCTCAACACTTTAGTTGCCAAACTCCAGTAAAGTTCAACCAGGCAAAAAAAAATTCGTTTCGTGTTTCAAGATTTGTGACTCCCCGACGTTCTCTTTTACTGGTAAGCTTGCGTAGGCGCTTTTTCAATGAAAAAAGCCGAAAAATTGGAAAATGATAGCTTACGTGATACTAAAATGTTCCGCTGTTAACTTCTGATAGATTCGCGTTTGCCATGCAAGCACCCATAATAGAGGCACTCTGCTGTGTGGATCTACTTGTCTGCTTTATGTAGTTTGAGAAGCTGTATCTCGATAAAAGTGTGTCAAAATTTTCTGTGTAATGATCATTGGAGATTAAGTCAGTATCGATGTCCTCCATTATAACGCAGGATGTGTTAGAAAAAAAAAACAAGGGATATCAATAATAAGTCCAGAAATTTTAGCAAGTTACCTCTTCTTGTGCCCTATCGGTGGACATTAGAGAGTGATCCCTCCTATTTTCTCTGTACTCAAGCATGGACATTCAAAATCCGCGTTCTTAAATGTTAAATCATCTTACCGCTGATATGAAAAAAAAAAGTCAATGTATACAGCCAATCGTCCACCAATCTTTTGCTTACGACAAAGGTGTTCAGATTTGTAGCCCTTGAAGTGGGCTTTAATATCATCACCTTAAATCCATGTTTAGGGGAAGTTAGAATTTCAAAGCCAACAAACAAAGAATGGAAAAAAAAATCAATTCACACAATGCGGAAAAATTTTCCTAAAAGAAGGCTCACGACTGGAAGCATCCACTGTGTAGTATCTGCAATTGATCTTTGTATATCTGATCACGAAGGAAAAATGTAAAGCAATTATAGCGCCTAGTTGTCAACCATCAATCCTATCGAAGTCATTACCATGCGCAATATGAATTATGTCGGATGCTTCATCTTTACCCATAAGCACCTTGCCTCCGGACGTGCATGCAAATTTTCATTCGGCTGCCTTTTTCATTTTGAACGCTTCCGAAAGCAGCGCCTTATTTTTTGGTGCCGTATGTCCGTTCAAAAAAAAATCAGAGTTTTAAGTCGAAACCCCTTAATGCCTCATCGTTGTCGACAGAAGGTTGTCAGCAGAGGGCTGACAGCAGAGATGTCACGCTTTTTTTTAGTCACACCAGAAAAAAAAAAATTTAGTGCACAATGGGATTCAAAACCACCATCCTTCCTTTCCGCAGCCGAGCGTTCTAATGGCTTATCTACTTCCTGCTTTTGCCTTTATTGCTAACCTACTTCCTGCCAACGCATATGTTGTTCTGCTTGTCAAGGACACTGGAGAGTGTTTGCAGAAAGGCGTCGGATCAGACGGATGCCTCCCAGATGCCCTCCAGTGTCTCCAGCATTTAAGATTGACAAACAATTGTGTACTTAATTAACAACTCAACCACACATCGGTGACACAAGCAGCCACACCACGCTAAAGGCTTTCGCCTCACCGCACTTTAGGTTAACAAAGTGCCCCCCTGAATTTTTTTCCTTCCAGAACAAGCATCGAGGTTTCTGTCTTCTTTCTGCAGTTTGACAGCAGATCACTGGGCTTATTACTTCTCACGATGCGAACAACTATCTTCATGACCTCTGTTTAGGATTGCGCGCCCAGTAACACGTGTCTATATCAACCATACTATCAATGCTTTCGCCTATTTTATTTATCACTTCAAGTCGGTCGTTCCCATCCGCCGGAATCCAGGACGCGCTATTCCGTTCGCTTGTAGATAATGAAGAACGCGCGATTGGCTGGAGCGCCACACGTCATGTCAAGAAATCTTGGGAATGTTGGGAATGTTGTTTTTACAAGGTATACTTCTTACTTGACACAAATATTTTGTAAGTAGTAGATGCCGGAACACAGCCCTCGTCATGACAATGGTCGGACGCCACCGCGGGCGCCTGCTTGCAAATGGCGCCGCTCTGCCTCGAGCTGACGCATGGCTGAAGAGCGCCGCTCGGTTGCTCCCTTCCTTGTACAGGGTCCTTTTACTTCGCAAGCTCGCGCTCCAGCCAATCCTGTGTCCCTTTTCTGCATCTACAAGCGAACGGAATAGCACATCCGGGACGCACCTTAGCTCGTGGTTGTTGAAGCATTCGTATTGTTCGAGCTTGGCTCAGCAGACAGAAATTTCACTGTACCGTCCTAGTCGTCTTCCAAGGAACGGGTATCGGTGCAGCATAGCCCCCTATATTTTCCATGCCTGGCCATCGGCGGCAATGTCAGTGGATGCCGACCGTTGCACTTTTCGTCAAGGCTGCAAGCGCTGCTACTCGACGATCGCCAGAAGTAGGCGTGCGGCGATAAATGAGGCGCTCGCCACGATGCGGTGCTGGCATCGGAGGATACCTAAAACCTCGTTCATCATCTGGTGTATCGCCGCGAATCTGGTTTTGGCGCTAGCCGTGATAAGGCGCTCGCACGACGAAACAACGGAGCACATCGTCCTACTCTGCGAGAAGCTGCCAACGCCACCGCACGAGGGCGCTACGCTTCCGCAGGCGCTAGGGTGCCTCGATGCCAGGCATCGAGGCACCCTAGCAGGCGCTGGGTTTCCGTTCTTCGAACGAGGGCTGCACAACAGCTGCAGCAAACCATGCGGCAGTTGCAGCGACGAAGCGCGGATTGACAGAGTGGTGGACGCTGGTGCGACACTAGAACAGTACTGTTTCGTCGGTATTTGCGTGTGTCTTTGCCGCTTCGCGTTTGATAGTGGTGTTTTTATGTGTGTGTTTATCCAGCCAGGGCGTCTTTGGTAGGCACCCGTCCGTTACAAAGGGAAGGCTACATCATCATCATCATCACCCGTTTCGGGCAGAAAGTTTCAAATGCGCGCCCATTGGCGGGTAGTGAAACTCTCTCCGGATCTCCTCGCACTTAGCCCGCAAGAGGCGCTGGTAGCCTTGATTTTGCTAGAACGGCCGCTTTTGAGCCGATGAACAGACATGGAAAATATAGGAGGCATTGGGTGCAGGCATGGGTGCAGGTATCGCGGTCCACCTTTTATGAAAGGAAAATGAAACTATAGTCATGGAATATATTGTATTCTTCTTGAACTGAAAGAACTCGAAAACTGGGGCTAAATTCGGTCGCCTATCGAATGTCCATCCGCTCAGTGCAAGCCAGCGTTGAAATCTCTCTGGCCCGTCACGTACGACTGGACGAAGAGAACAGTGTACTCTTCGTTTACGACCTCTCTCACGCAACGGTCTTCTCTCATGCTTTCCGACCAGCGCGAGAAACGAGGGAATGTCTCGGCTGACGGCATCTCCAGTTCCTTGTGGACTGCAGAGATGCCACGTGCGAGCACAAAAGCTGGCCACGTGACATAGTCGACAAAGCCGGGTTCCTGCCCTGTAACGGATAAAGGAACAAAGATAAGCAGGTTCTGGGCCCGTAGCGACCGTGCAACAAATGTGATAATACTGTAACGAAATTGTCCAGTCTGCTCTCGCATTCCAGCCGTGGCAGTGAAGTGATAGGAATATTGGTGTACTGTAGTCGACGCCCTTTTTTAGTTTAGTGTTTGTTTTTGTTCTGTCTTAATTATATTGATAATAACGATCACAAGGAAAGGAAAAACACGTAAACTGCATCATGGTGCACGCCTGAACAACTCCATAAAGGAAAGGATGGCAGAGTGCGTGAAGGAAGAAGGGAGAAAAAGGGAAAAAAAGAAAGTGCCACGTCGTGTAGGCTTACGCATCGTTTTGAACCAAATGAGATTCGTCTATGGGCCTTAACATCACACGCCACGTGGGAGCTTTGCACTTCACCTTCACTAAAATGCGGCTGCAGGGGTCTTGAGTTAATGCCGCCACCTTGTGCTCAGTAACTCAACGCTAGCCACTTAACCACTGCGTCAATTCAACGTGGATCTTTAAGAATGCCAATGATAGTATACTCTGCTTAAGCAAAGAGAACAAAGCCTGTATATTTCCAGCCCAGGCCCCTAACTGACGGAAACAAGAGTCGCAGCGAACAGCTTATCTCTTCAAACATCTGCGAGGAATATTCCCACTCGAAGCAATGATCTCCTCCTGTTTATCTTCTGCCTGGCATTTCTTTCGTACCGGGCGACAAGTGTTAGATAATCGGAAACGAAACACAGCGCACTTGACATTTGCTCTTTCTGCAGACACAATAGAAAGCAGAAGCCTATTTCGGGGCAAGGACGTACCACTGAAGAAAGCGGTCTTCCTCTTGGCAAGTTCCTCATCATACAGAGAGATCTTTTGTAGAAGGGCAGCCCAGTTTTCTTCTTGGGTGCCTCTTTCCATCAGAACAGAAACAACTGGTTCGATCGCCTGCGGATTGGAATCAAATGGGTTTATCGGTGTTGGAGGACATCTGTTGGCTTTAGGTGAGAGTTTTCCGATGTAGTCGCTAGACAGACAAGTGTCACTCAAACTAGAGGGAAGGAAATGTGAGACGACCCATCATTTTTTTTTTTTCACGTAGAACTCTGTCAAGACACCTTAAGGCATTCCGAGTGCACAGATGTTGCGAACGTCCTGGAATTTTTGTAGTGTGACAGCGGGAAGTCAGATTGGTGGTTGATAACGCCAACACATTGGTCTGGGTGACAGTATGCATATCGAACCGTATTTCCTGGTTATTTCTCTCTTGAACAGTTGCTGTCTGGTTAGCAAGAGCTGCGTTTCGTCAATACACAAATAAGGTGGTGTCACTGCACTGAAATTCTAAGCACTTCGCCTCCTGATATAGCAGTGATGCGAAGTCTACTAGCACGTCTTTTAATAGTGCTTCTTTGATAAGAAAAGTCACACAGTTGTCTTTATATATGTTAGTCAAACCATTTCCCATGCTGTAAATGGTAAGGGGTCTTTCGGACCCTCTCGGTCGCAGTTCATATGTTCAAGAACGCAGAAATAAAGATTCTGCGGTGGGTATACCAGAAGAGGCAATGACTGCACAGCACGAAGCGCCGTTACCCATAATCTGCGTCCGTTTCTGTACACCAAATATCTCACGTATCGCACCTGCTACTATACTATAGAAACCAAATATTTGCTTGCGTGTTCTCTCCTTTTAAATGACGCGCTAGATATTGATATACGCGAAGCACCCCGTGGTATTCGCCTATGACCGCTAAATAATTTATGACTGAATTTCTTCTCGACGATATTTCGGTTTCATCAAGCGAACAATGGCCGTGACGTGTATTTCATGTTTAGGTCACGTGAGACACAAAAAAATGGCAATATTTCTGCTGATGCGTCGTTTGTTGTATTTATGGCTATAGAAGCAGCCTAGTTTAAGCACTGTTTGGAATTAAAGCTCTGTATCAGCATTTATATTGACATATTTTCGTCCGTCACGTTAACTAAACCTCAACTACACGTCACAGCCATCTTTCGTTTGATGAACCGAAACCGAAACAGCATGAAAGACGAAGTCCAATTATAAACCATTTATCAATTGCAGGCGAAAATAACGCGTTGAACCATGTAATCTAATCTCGAAAGCATCATTCGAAAGAAGAAAACATACATTAAAATTTGGGGTCAATAGTCCTTTGAGAAAGTGGATTTGTGCTCACGGCCAAGGCAGTGTCCAGAAAGCTTCTGTCGAGTGCCTTCAGGTATGGGTCTTTGGGCAGCATCGGCTTGGTCTCCGGGTAGGCCTCCTCCAAGTATTCGACTATGGCCATGGAGCCGCTGATGAGCTTGCCATCTTGAGCCAGCACGGGCACGGATCCTGCCGGCAGCACGTCTTTACTCCACTCTGGTCGGTCCTTCAGGTTGATGTTGACGACCTCGTGACTGGCAGATAAGAAAGGGTCGCACGAGCCCGACATAGCAGATAATTAAAGGGAATGAATGTCTCTCTAATTGCATTCAGACGCTGACTCCAGGAAAGGAGGTTAGCCGCGCAAGGCCGTTGTAAGCAAATGTGTTTTGGTCACAACAGGAATCGAGCATGGTACCACACACGTGCACGCCCTATAATTACGCAGGAACTCGCTGTACTTGTGCATTTTGTCTACAGTCACGAGTAAAAAAAGATTAGCACTAGTGTGTCACCGAAGCGGCAGATAGCAGCGCTTGGCGCTGCGTTTACGAACACGCCGATAACAAAAGTGTCCGGTGTGTTGGCAAAGCACTGCGCCACGCCAGCCGCGCGGCGCGATTTTCGCCGCTCCGGTGACGTCATTGCGCTGATCTTTTTTACTCGCGAATGTACAAGAGCCGAATTTTTTAGCAGTATTGAGAGAGCAGACTGGCCTCTACGATGGCTCATTCGTTAATTCGTAGCATGCATTTTTTGTACTGCCTTGTTAAAAAAAGAAATTGAGATATCTGTTATTCTGCTGTGTGAAAATTGCCACTGATGGTGAAGTGAGAAACGGTCGTCTCACTCCGCCTTGCCCTTAATTTTATGCCTGCTTCCAGCGCAACATTCTGTCGGCTTAGAGTTTAAAAGAGGCGGAACATTGTAGAAAGTGGAAGGCGTCGTCGCAATGTGAAAGTGATTTGTAAGCATAAAATTCTCGTAATATTTAAGGAACTCTCAAACAACAAGACACCAAGAAACTCCCGCTTTGGAGGATCTAGCACGATCTCTTTAGATCGGGAAGGGTTCAGCACTGTGGCTGCCACTGCTTTTCCAAAAGAGCAGAACAGCATTCGTGCGTAATGACGAAAAAGAAATTGCAGTCTCTGTCGTCATCGAAGGTAGATATAAGACTGGAATGCTTTGCAGTGCCGACGTATAGCACTGCTCAGGATGGGTTGTACATAATGCTAGACACATTGTTGAAATGGGCCTCATCCAGGTGATGCCGCGTCCCAACATGGAGCACTTCTGGCACACGTGCGCGTTTGTGAGTGCGTGAGTGTTGAGTATGCTTGATGCCACATTTCACCCTTTTTTAAGCATGAAATGCTTTTAGCTCCCGTTGTCGGCAGTGTGGTGACGTCACGCCGAGACCGAGAGCCATCATCCGGGCACTGAATTCCAGTCATACGGGCTCTGAAACGAGAACATCCGGGCACCATACGAGACTTAACGAGATTTAGCGAGACTCTCTAAGCCCTCCTACGCGACCGGCATGCAAGCGCCGGTTGGTCTCCAAACCAGTCACAAAAAATAACTGCTGCCAGTGCCTTCTCAATGTTTATCAAGATATCAGTCGCGCGTTTGATAATGCACGGAATTATAATTTCCGATTTCTAATAACGCGTGCAAAATACACATACATGCCACAAATTTCCTGTCCTCAAAACACGTTGCGTTCAAAGGGCAAGGCATCGCGCCGAATGGGTGGTGGCGTTCCTACTTTCCTGTAAGGTGCGGCTCGGGTGTCCACCGAGATGGCAGAGAATTACTGCGTAATTTCCTTTCCACAAAAAGCGTCGCGTTCAAAGGACGAGGCATCACGCCGAACGGGTGGTGGCGTTCCGCGGACTGCCTGGCAGCGCTACAACACGCTGTCGCGTTCCACTCCTAAAGGCGAATTTTAAGCGTCATTAATTAGCAGTTTCTTAGTATTTAGTCATTAATCAGTCATTACACACTAATCAGTAATTTGTCATTACTTCGTAATGAATTATGTGTGACGTAATCCAGTGGTAACATCACCAGTGTCACATACGCAAAGTGGTGCTGAAAACGCTTTCGCCTCTACGCACTTCGGACAGTTTCGAACGCGCTGCATATACATTCTTGTCAGGCCTGCGTCTCGTCGTGTCCGCGTGCGCTTCGCATTATGCCCGTAAACATTTCATGCTTACTCTACTCTCGGTTACGGGAGAGGCAGATTTTTTATCCCTTCCTCTCTTTTAGAGCGCAGCTCTTTGGCGTCCGTTCCTGGGTTTCGCGTCGTCGTCGGCGTCGGCGTCGGCCTCGTAACCAGCTCCGCCCCCAATGTCACGCTTTTCAATTGGTCGAAATGCTCGTGACGTCACAGTGCGCGAATTTCAAATGGGGCCAATTGTACTTTGGCTAGTAACCATGCAACCAATCAAAGGGATCGTATAGTGATGCTGCAACTAAGTTGGTCTGGGTTTAGTTAATTGCTTAATTAATCAATTAGCCTAATTAATATAGAGGAGAATGAAGAGGTCAGAAGAAAAGAAAAGAAAGAAAGACGCGCGCCGCAGCGACAACAGCGTCCGCGGAAGGAGACGCTGCTGAAAAAAAAAAAACAGATAAGTACGAAGCCGCGTTCCCTCCACCACCACGCACTTTCCCACTCAGTAAGACGTTGCTCGTTTCATATACGTTGTGTCGAACATCCTAGACAGTTCCAACAATGGACAGGTTAATGACAGAACACGATGGATAGAATTGCAATATTGTAAATATGAAATAGCCTAATTAACCTTTCTAGTTAGACCGCATAAATCTATAAAACCGAGAACGAAATTGGTCGAGTTGGGGAATCGAACCAGGGTCTCCGGAGTGCGATACGAGCACGCTAGCCACTCCGTAATGCCAGCTGAATGGTTTGGAATGAACAAAGGCGCGTCTAGCTAATACGGCGTCTTCGTTCACTCCCATCTTCCCCCTTTCCCTTACGGCGAGGTGCAGGTGTCCACCCAGATATGCGAGAGAGATACATTTCCTTTCCTCAAAAAATAAATTTACCGTCCAGCAAGGCGTACAGCCGAATTGGCGATGGCGTTCTGTGGACTCCCTGGCAGCGTTGCAAGACGCTGTCGCGTTCCACTCTTACAGGCGAAGCTTAACATGTTAACCACACATCAGTAACACACGCAGACAGCCAATGGACGCGTCATTCGCTGGCAGCACTTGATTCATCATTCACAACCACATTCTTAACGTACGCTCCCTTGCCGCACATGCCAAGGACGTACACCACGATCACATTCTGCGCCATTCCTCTGTACTTTGC
>NC_143013.1:82922199-82994699 GCF_055824585.1 Amblyomma mixtum
GCCGTCATGCCTGTGGTGTGAAACTAGTGTCGGTTTTATAGGCATCGCCCCTCTCAACTTGCTCTATAGTGCTATGAAGAGCGAGCTCTGTGTGGAACATTGGCATAAGGTGCATTAAGTAACAAATACCAACAACTAAAGAGAGCACAATTAATAGAACTGTATCAACAACCTCATAATAATGTTGCAGGTCGAGGTTGCTCTCACTCGCCTAGCTGTAATGCTGACAACAACCCAATGACAATGCTGTTGGCCCAAGACCCTTTGGCTCGCCTTGTCGCAATGCTAAGTTGTTCACAGCTGCATGGATCCCATGCAACAGACGACGTGCATACCCGCCTTCTTTGGTGGATTTAATTGAAACCACTGACGCTGCCTAAGAGCAACAGTTGGTGACTCCGAACATCCACCCCGTGCATCAGCTTTAGACATTGGTTAGCAGGGTTGTCTGGTGCAAATGAAAGAGTGCCCAAAAGAAAGATGGATGAGAATCAAAGAGCCAGACCTGTGGGTATGAAGCAGGACGCCACGCAGGCGACGCTGACCATGAGCTGGAGAGCGACGTTGGTCCAACGGCGGCCGAAGTACTCCATAGTCCACCAGCCCACTACCGAAGCAGGGAACTCCACCAGACCGAGCAGGAAGAAGTTGAGGAACTCGTTACCACTCATGTTGGTCACGTTTATGTGCAGCCCGTAGTAGGCGCAGCCGTTGGCCACCCTGTGAGAAGCGCGCGAGGAAAAAGAACTGTCTCAGCGAACTTTAATGGGATGGATGGATAAAGCCGCTGAAGAAGACTAAACTCGAAACGCTTGTAAATGTTAAAACGGACGACTATGATAGAACACGAATGGTGACCTAGTCGCCGCCCGATTGCAGAACTGTGCCGCCGAATTTTGTCTTTATTATTGAAGCGAAAAGCTTCACTACGCTAGTCAACACCGTGCTTCGCGTGAGCCGGCGTATGTCGGAGCACGAGTGACGTCACGCACGGCGCAGGCTACTGCGCATGAGCGCCGCCGCTTCTCCTCCTCGCCACCGATTGACCTTTCGCCGCAGCCGTGGCGCAGTGCGCATTTGAAAGGAGCATATAAGGCGCGCTTGCCCACAGGACAGGCGCACGCTGCCGCGCGCTGTGCGTCATCGTTTGACGTTCGCCGCAAGCGCGTGTTTATCGCGGATCACTGCAGCTTTTCGCTTCGAGATATCCAGGCTTAACCTTAGCTAAGCCCCAGCGAATATTTAATGCACCGCCACGGTGGAGCAATTGCTGGGAGGATGAACTCAAGCATAATCTTTTCACAGCCAGCAACCTCGACCTCAGTCTCATTACAGCAGCGGTCAAGGATAATAATTGTGAAACTTTCGTTACCTGAGCGCGGCCCCTGACTGCCCGATGACCTCCTTCCTTTGGCTATTATAATTCGGAGTGTTCCTAGCGGATGTCACGTTCCAACAGAATCAGCACAGGGAATGAAAGAAAAAGTGCTGAACTACCGCAGATAACCTTGGCCGAAAAGAAATTTTGCGAATAACAATAATACCGCGAGACTTTGAAACTCGCCAAAGTCTGTAATTTGTGGAACTGTTACTTCTGAAGTTGTAGTTTTTTGTAGTTACGTTTTTCGGGGGCTGGGCCCCGACGACAGTCGGAGTAAAGCATGAAACATTTTACTCGCAAGGTTGCGGGACCAACATGCTATTTTTGTGACAAAATGATAAGGATTTCAAGACTATTGCTATTCACACAGGGTTTAGCAACCATACCACTAGCGAGAAGGTCCTTTCAAAAACCCTCTTTTTTTCGACCACTTATAGCGTGGACGCTTTCGTAATTCCCAAGATGACTTCACTGAGACGCCACGCCTACCCTAGGATGGTGGTATGTTGAAGTTTCAGACGTAGTAGTAGAAAATAAAGGTCGTGTTGCAGGGAATGTGTGCGCATAGAATTTCAAGGATCATCATGCAACTGTCGTTGACGAAAAGAAACGCCTGCTTCTGAAGTGTACGTAGAGAATTTGCCACAGTTAGGAAAACACGTGTACCCCGGGAAAAAGCATAACAATGTAGACGTAGGATCTGCCGCGTAATCTCTATACTACCCAAGCAGTACACGTAATTGGCCCAATATTGGATATGGCTGGCTTCACTCTGGTCCTCTGTAGAACCGGTCTTTGCCAATACATTTCCCATATTGGGTCGATTAGCTGTGCTGCTGGGGTACTGTTACTTTCTCCTTCATTATATCTACCCTATACATATTAGTGTTGTGGAGAAGAATATGGGCATCCGGTCCAACTATCTTTGCTTTCGCTGCCCATGTGCTTATGATTGAAACAGCTGTTGGTCTGCATTCACCGCTTCTCCAATCCCCCCCCCCCCCCACACACACACACACCTTTCTACACTGTCTATAGCCACTGAATATGCATTTCATCCATTGTTTGGCTCCCTTTTTTCATAGGGTCAATCACGTGGCGTTCACGACACAGATGTTAGCGCAGAGTTCGATCTGCTCAGCATCCTGGTAGCTCATTTTCCACATCCTTTTTCGTAAACACGAGAGATATACGAATAAAAGCACCGGGATAATACTGCAACGAGGAGGTAAATATTTTACACCACCAGCGTTCTCCAATTTACATCGCATGCAGCGCTAGCGCCCTCTTTTGATGGCAGTCGGCCTTTTCGCAGACGCTTGTACGAGGCTCGTTTGAAGTTGCGGCAATGCAGCAGGCAGGCGACGGTCGGAGCGAATTTGCATGGAACAACAAAGGGTCGGGGTTCAGAGTTCGAAAAGCAAGGGAAAGAACACTCAGCCATCGTCACCGGCTCGCTGTCGTTAAAGGGTGGCGCGATCGTAATGCCCAGAACGTGCGGCCGAATCGGAGCGTTGGCTTGTCTTCATCTAGGGCCGGGAGGCGCACTTACCAGCTCACGGTGATGATGATGAGGTTCTTACGAATGCGAGCCTTGCGGAAGAGGTCGAACGTCGAGGCCGCCGCAATCTCTTTTTCTTCGGCGATCTTCTTTTGAACTTTCTGGTGAAAAAACAAACAAAAAATAGGAAGGAGACTATGAGAGACAGGGGAAATGGCTCGACGGGGAATTGAAGTCGGGAGTTTGTTTTTTACATTCAAGAATCTTCCGCAGCGGAGGCCTCTAGACAAAATGTGGTGCTTTTCAGCGCTCCTACCCGGATCTTCTAGACAAATCGAGTCGAAATGAGGCGAAAGAAATTGCAGGTTGTTGGGGAACGGGTAAGGAGGGCGGTTGGAATAGAGAGGTTGAAACGGCAGTGGGAGTGCTGGGACTCCGTTGGGTTCAGGGGTAGGTGCGTTTTGTCTTCCGCTATATCTGCAGTGTGAAAATGCCTGGTGGTGTGCTTTTGATGAAAGGTTTAATTTGGAGCTAGATGATAACGGTGACAGTAAAATGAGGCACTGTTGCTACTTCTATCTGTCATTTCACCTTACCGCGGCAGGGCGAAAAGTAATGTGTATAGTCTGGCACGGGCACAACAGTTTACGGTAGGTAGTCAGGTATTGGAGACTGCAAGAAAGTGCTAACAGTATGATCATTTTTATTGCTCAAAAATTTATCTGCTCAAATCTAGCTGTATGTCGCATTTTCAGAACTTAACTGCTAACAAAGAAAGGAAGACAAACAGAGAGTGAGAAGGAAATTTTCTAATTGGAAAGTTGTAAGCTTAAGTCAATATACTGATAGCAAGTTGAGCGCATCTTCAAATGATAATTTTGGAGCCTTGGGCTACAGCTCCCCTCAACAGTTCTTGTTTTAAAGGGTGAATAAGGCTTAAGAGCTCCATTTTTTAGCACACTAATAATCTCAGTGTACTGTGTAATCAGCTCAAATTTTTCCTTGCACAATAAAGAAAACCACAGCAAGGACTGATTTTCCCGCATATAGTGACCGCTGCTATGGGCGCAATATACTTGGCCGCACATTACGCTCGGGAGGCCGCAGCACAGCAGATATCGTTGAGTATAAATATTTCGGAGCTTCGAAGACGATGGTGTGATGTTTGCCGGCCGCCAGTTATCACTTCTCGCCAGCCTTCATTATCGCCCCCGAATGCTGATATGAACCACTCAATGCGTCCGCCTCGTGGGCACGTTGCGATAGAAATACAAACAGAGACATCTGATTGCAAACACTAACGCTTTCTTATCTGCACAGAAGAAAAGGACTGCACAGCGTATCGTGCACCATGTAAGAGCAGCAGCTAACATTATTGCATTTCCGACGCGCCCCCCATATGTTACACCGTAATGGATCGAAGAAGGCTGTAAATTCTCACCACTAGGTCTGATGCAAGGTCTTCAGGCGGTTCAACACCGTTGGTTTTTGCGATTTTGTTGAGGATGGTCATCGTGTCTTTGACTCGGTTTTGAGAAAGAAGCCACCGCGGCGACTCCGGAATGAGTCTGCAAAAGAAACGGATGAGAGAAAAAATTTGCCCAAAGGTGTTCGTAGCCTCCAAATAAACGAATAGGTGGGAGTTCATAACACGGAATAGTTGGCGGCACAAATTACTTTGACGACAAATGAAATCAGTTCTGTATATTATGTTTTATCTTAGGGTTCAGTACGCAGTTTATCTTTGCTAACCGGTTGCCCTGATAACGTTTACGTGTGAAATTTCTCAGAGTTTCAAGCAAAATTGATCAAAAGGTGTTTATTCGCTCACGATAAAGGCCTGGCTCATAGGCTCATAGGCATTTGAAGAGCTGATTTTTGGAGCCGTACCATGCGCGCGATGTCTTATGTGGAGAAAATTTTCCGGTTTCAAGCCTTTCTTTTCTGAAATTCGGTCTTAAGACCTCTTCAAGAGGAGCAAATACGGAGGGGGTACTTTCGAATCCGTCCTTAAGTTACCAAATCCGATGATTATCGGTTCGATAAAGACGGTGCGATTACAACAGCTTGGTGGCTCACTTGTAGTAGAACAGGTTGGGAATGGCGCACGCGGAGCATATGAGTCCCAGCAGGACCCAGGAGCGCGCCAAGTGGGCGATGAGCGGCAGTATGCAGAGGCCCACGGTCCACGAGATGCAGCACACGCCCAGCATCAGGGTGCGCTGCTTGGGGCCTACCAGCTCCAGCACTGCGCAAACACACACAAGCACACGGCCATTGCGTCATCCGGGGAAGCCGTTGAGGATGGAGTGAGGCCATCATCATCACTACACCTGACTGGAACTGCAGCGCGTACAAGATGGCGAGGGATGTTTCAGCCATGTACAGTCATGAAACTTATGAGCGTGAGAGAGAGAGAGAGAGAGAGAAAACTGTATTTGCTCGAGCTAAATACGACGTCTGTTTAGACGCCGTCCATGGGAGTGGTTCCCTATTCACGGGACCCATATGCATCCCTGGCCGCCTGGCCCCTGGAGATCAGGACGAGCTGGTCTTCCACGGCGGGGCTGGTTAGCAAGGTCTCCCATCGCTCGGTAAGGGATGATGAGGGATGGGGTGGGGTAGTGGGGCAGGTAAGAGGTGGGGGGATTTCCTTGATGAAGTTGCATACTCCAATGACATGTTGGAGCGTGCCTAACTCAGTCTTGCAGAAATCACATTCCTTCTGGTACCTTTCCGGGTACATCTTGTGTTGAAGGTAAGGGTGCGGGAAGGATCCTGCCTGTATCTGCCTGTAGATCGCTTGCTGTTCTCTGGTAAGCGATTTGTGAGGATCGGGGTAACGTCGCCTCTCCGTCTTGTAATAGTTCGTAATTTCCTTATAACTAATAATGGACTGTGGCTCACCTTCCGTGAACACGGGAGCGCGTGGCAGAGAGCCTCGAGCCCTACTTGTGGCGACACGCGGCGGCTGTTTATAGCAACGTGGTGGAAAGGGTTACGCCGCCTTGCCTGCTACCAGCAAGCCGGAGGTCACACCTCCCTTTCCACTTTGTTTATGAAGGCAGCCGCCGCGTATCGCCACGAGTAGGGTTTGAGACTATCTGCCACGCGCTCCCGTGTTCACGCTCATAAATTTCATGACTGTACTGTGGACTGATTCCAACCGCCTGTGCTTTACTTGAGTGCACCGAAATGTTGGTTCACCGGAAGAACCTTCCCGTTTAATGTGCACCAGAATGCATTGCGATGTGCCAGGAATGTAATATGCAGCAATATGCCCATCTGGACAGGAAACAAATGAGTCAGTACGGCGGCTTCAGACCTCCGTGTTTTTGAGCCGAGTGCCCACGTAGAAGAGGTTATTACTGCTATTGATATCATTATTAATACTTGTCGCGATAAAATGGGGACAGATACAGGAAACGAGAAAAGGAATAAACCGCCACTCAAAGGGGCATAACGCTTATCTGCTCTTATAAAAGAATTCAAGAGCAAGGATGTAGAAAAAGACAGCTTGTCTTTAACTTTTAATCGATGCCTTAGGTCGACCGAACAAAAATTGCAGACAAGCAGACTGTTTAACCGAACAAGGTCCGCTGCGATGTGTCCGCAACAGCTGTGTGTGGATGACCTTACTTCGACGTCATGGTTAGAGCTGGAGTTCAGGCCCACCTGACCAAGTTCGATATCGGATAGCAGCAGGCAACCACGCCCCTATCGAAAAGCCTGACTGGGAAGTAACCGCTTCGACTGGCAGATTCCATTAACGGTCCAACATTTCCCGTTTGTGTTACAAAGACAGCCTGGTGCAGTATTCGATGACTGACTCATTCGCTGTTCATTCGAGGCGCAAACACCATTTTAGAAGCGGCACGCTGCAGAGAAAAACTTGAAAATTCTCGCATAACCATGTCAGCTCTTTGAATGAAGCCGCCACTCAGAGATGGCACAGAAAGAAATCGACTTTTTTTTTTTTAAATTGTGTGAAGGCCTGTTACCAGAGAACAAGGTAAAAATAATATGCTCCCACAGAACGAAACCGTCCAGTCGCTCACAATGTCGCTAAGGAAGAACGTCATAAATAATATTAATCATTATCTCATGAAAGAACCAACCATTGGCTTCGCAGGAGCACCCAAAGAGCAGAGGCAAACTAAAACAACAAGTGGATACGTCGGCATCCGGATATGCATTGCTCTAAAGCCATCAAGTCTCAACAACGGTAAATCTCGGTGGGTGAATTAATGACACAACTTATCAAAAATCTTATGACAGCATATATGACCCGTCACGAATGTCTGTAGAGTGTCTATAGAGTGAGTGTCGTGTGTTTATAAAGTCAATAGAAATGTGCTGACCAGAAAAGAAAGACGAGTGCGCGCAAACACGCACGCACGCACACGCACACACACGCACGCACGCACGCACACGCACACGCACACGCACGCGCACGCGCACACGCACGCACACGCACGCGCACGCGCACGCGCACGCACACACACACACGCACACACACACGCACGCACGCACACGCACACACACACACGCGCGCGCGCGCGCACACACACACACACACACACACACACACACACACACACACACACACACACACACACACAAACACACACGCGCGCACACGCAATCACGTATGCACATAAACTCACGGATAATGTATGGCAGTTGAAATATCTGAGGCATGACGCTGGCGTTTACAAGTCGCAGAACGGCGAAGGCGATGAAATTGGTCACCAGGATTGAAGAGAGTCCGAACACAGTGGCAATGAAGACGGTCAGGAAAAACACAGGCTTCCGTCCGATTCTGAAAGAGAAAAAAAAATGCAGCTTTAGAAGTTTATTCTCCTGCTAGTGCAGTGCACTCAGACCTCATGGCTTCTATTGATACGTGATGTTTCATTCGGCGAATTAGAGGGGCGCAGTTTGGGGAAAAGGGAATTTTTACGGAGTTTGAAGATATCTTAAGAACCTGACTTGTAGGTTTTCTTTCGAATTTAATAGAGTTTCCAGGTTGCCGCAGGGAAAAAATGGCCTGAAATAGGTAATTTTGTCCTGTTAGAGCTAACTTTAGCTTGCAGCACGGAACGTTGAAGTGTTATTGGCATGGTCGGAACCAAAACTGTGCAGATCACAATTCCGTGCGATGACGGGAATTAAGTTACACGTTGTTTCTACAAGAACTTAAAATTTAAAGAAAAAGACTGCTCATCACTGGCGGCATGAAAGTGCTGCCGCGCCTTGAGCGCATTCCATTTAAGCCAGCAGTGCACAGCTCTGAAAGACAACGAATTATCCGACAGCGAGGGCCAGCATTATTTACGCAGCGAAAACAACAGCAGCAGCAGCCACAACAAATCTGACTCTATTCGCGGCGTGAACCCCGTGATCACCGCAGGATTTATTTCAAGGAAATTCTATGGTTATATATGTATACCTCGAAGGTGCAAATAATTGCGCATATACGCGTACCCAGCGAGGAAGTTGATCAGGAATGCTTATTTTGCCCGGCGTTCCGTCACAGATGTGGTGCGAACCGTTTTACGTAGGAGTCGCTATACAATTACGATGTGAAAAAAAAGCAGGTTGTAAACCTTGCCACTACATTGGCTATCCTAGTTGCTCAGTGGGAATCTGATGCTCTCCAATTTTGCGCAGCTATTCGCTTCCTGTTGACACCATATGGGACAGGCAGCAAAGGTTAAACAATAAGGCCATAATCAATTTCTTTCTTTCTTTATTCAATACTGCAAACCTTATACAGGTCCAAGCAGGGTGGGTAAAATGACAAACAAAACAATAATAACAAAGTTAGTAAACATCAAAGTGTGGCGAAACGCAATAAAGAATCATTCCAGTCCGTTACTGTGCGAGGAAAAAATGAAAACTTGAATAAATCTGTTCGTGCAAAATACGGCGTCAGAGAATTAGGATGATGGTGGCGTGTATACCTCGACGTTGAAAGCGACAGATATGGGGCAGGGTTAAGGGCTAATTCTTGTTTCCAAAGCAAGTAAAGAAATTCCAAACGTAAATTTTTTCTTCGTTGTGCAAGACATTGAATACCATTAACATGCATTATTTCAGAGGGTGAGTCATACGGGGAAAATTTAGAGTAAATAAACGTTACAGATTTTCTCTGTACGTTTTCTCTGTGCGGGTGATATTGTGTTTAGTAAACGGGTCCCAGACAACACATGCGTATTCGAGTTTCGGTCTAATTAGTGAATTATAAGCAAGTAACTTTACGCTAGGGGGAGAAGTTTTAAGCTTATGTCTTAAGAAGTATAGTTACGGAGTGCGGAAGAGCAGATGTTATCTATATGTAAATTCCATGATAAAGTGTTAGTAAGTGTGACACCCAAATACTTATATTTAGTCTCTTCCAGCAAAGGCGACGAACCTAGCCTGTAGTTAAAAGAAAGAGGAGCTTTTTTTGCGAGAGAAGCGAAGAAAGACGGTCTTATCAGTTTGGCTGACTGCCAACACAAGTACAAACTTGTTCACTGAGCTCTTCGAATTTGATGGCTTTAACTTTGAACGCAGAATTGACATAGTGGGGTAGAGGACAAACTATATTGAGCAGTATATGCTAACACACTAGTTCTGATTTGGCCTGGAAGAATTGCTCTTGCTTAAGGAAGCGGCACTGCTGTAACGACAGTACCTACGTCATTCAAATCTCAGTGCACTTTATTTAAAGCAACTTTTATTCCGTGGCTACAGCTGCAGTCACGCACTCTTTTTTAATTTTCTAACAAGAATAGTCCCTATTCGAAGACTTTCTAAACGAATGAAGAGACGTAAGAAAGGGAAGAAAAAAAGAATAACAACGTCTTCAAACCACGAGCCTGTATGACAGGCATGGAAAGAAGGGTAAGCAGGCACACACACAGAGCTCGAACGCGATAGAGAAGGCCTGACTTTGCATAAGGATTTGCATGAGCTCCAAGTCGCCGGCTTTTTGAACTGCGGGGTGGATTATTAGGAGTGGCTCCTTGCTGGAGGATATCGATTGATATTTGCATGCATTTCGAAGCCGGAGAGGACCCGGTCTCCTTAGACGCGGTGCGGGAGGGGGAATTTGAATAAGTTGGCCCGCGCGTTTTAGGAATCCTATTTGGGCTCTGCCGCCCAACTTTTGCGTGTTCCCTTCGAAGAAGTGAACAAAAAGCGCGACGGAAAGATGGCTCGAATATTCTCACGGTTCACCTCATTTCAGCCGTCGCTATTTATGGCGGCGCCGGCGCCTGTGATTAAAAAAAAAAAACAATTTATGAACATGCCTTACTAGAACCCTTCGCTTTTATGGGGCGAATGCATGTACAGAGAGAGGAAAAAAAAAAGTCAATATTTATTCTTACCCGTAACAAGGTGTAAAACCTTTGGGAATAAAACATCCTCTACTTTTGTAACCATACACGAGGCAAAAATATGACTGTTTTTTTGTGTTGATGTGAGAGCCAGCGCTTTTTTTATTGAAACTTCTTGTTTTACTATTTAAATAGCTTGGCCAAGGTACGCTTTCCTGCCATCAACCGCGAAGGAAGTTAAACGCACTGCGTAAGCAACGGTAGCGCGCGCCCCCTGCCGTAGGTTTGTTGCTGGCGTTTACTACAGAGTCTGATAGTTTAGTTGTTTTCGTAACTAACAACTTACCAACTAACTATGATACTCTAATAGTTTGTTGTTGTGCTAGTTGGTGCATATCTTAAAAGGTGGGAAACGCGTCCGTGTCTTCTCAGTCCACGTTTTTTTTGCGCTGCTTCTCACCTTTTAAGACCAACTAACTAATTCACTAACTAAGTGACGAACTTACTTATTGACAAGCTATCTAATTGGATGACTGACCGACTGACAAACCAACCAACCAGCCAACAAACTAATTAATTACCATTGATCCGGGACGAGGGATAGGCGGTGAACTTTCCCGGATGACGACACGGAAGTAGTGGGCTCATCTGTTTTTTTTAACGGCCAGCTTACCTGTCCGAGAGGGTGCCAAGAAGGACGGTTCCGACAGCACTGCCGACGCTGCTTAGCGTAAAAACCAGGCTCGGGAGGTGAGCTCGCTCGCACACGAGGTCCCACTGAAAAGGAAAATATTTGTTTTTATTGCCCGAACACTGTAATGCGCCACGCATGGGCATAACCGCTGTAACATCATCATTTCACTAAAGTTCTTGCACTGCATCGTCAATTCACTTTATCGTGTCACACCTAATGTATATCTTACCCCTGATATTCCACAATCAACCAGGAGTCGTCACAGCCTTAATGTTAAGCCATACTTCGTCCATACTAATAATTTCAAACGCAACTTTTTTCCTCGTACTATTGAAAATTGGAACATTATTCCTGGCATAACTCGGTCTCTTCCATTAAACTCATTTTTAACAGCTGTCGGTGCCTCATGATGTTTTCTTTGCGTTGTGTTCATTTTGCATTGTTTCAATTTATTAGTTACTGCCTATCACATTGTTCGCGCTATGTATTCAACCATGTTAGATGTAATCTTTTTGTGTGTGTGTGTGTTGTACATTGCCATTTTTACAAATTGTTAACCCCACTCCTGCAATAGGCCCAATAGGGGCTGCAGTGTGTAGAAATAAATAAATAAATAAATAAATAAATAAATAAATAAATAAATAAATAAATAAATAAATAAATAAATAAATAAATAAATAAATAAATAAATAAATAAATAAATAAATCATCATCAGCCTGACCACACTCACCGCAGGGCAAAGGCTTCTCCCGTATCTCTCCAATTAATCCTGTCATTTGCCAGCTGCGGCCACCGTATCCCCGCAAACTTCTTAATCTAACTAATTACTTTAACTACACGGTTGTGATATCACGGATAATAGACGATGATTGGACACGGTCAGCCACCCATATGTTTTGTACAGTCAGCTGGAAATATGTGTGGATGGACGACTGCTGCTAAGAATATGTGAGTTTTTAAATGACTGGAAGGTATTTATCCAAATTAATGAAGAAAAAAGCACAGATCACCACCGTATGCCGGGTGTACTGCTGAGAATCGTGATAATACCCCATTTTTGCGTTTTAATATTTCTATTGGCACATGAGGTGCTCTTCCAGCGCATCACTTTCAGTTATTTTCGTTTCTGTTTTCTTTATTTCTTTCGTGCTTTCATTCATCAGAGGACTGAGCGATTTTTAAGTTCCATGTACGTTGACTGCAAGGTCGGCTGGGGAGAAGAGGTTAGAAAATATTTTGAGTGTCCGGGCTCTATAATTTGCTTGAGAAAAATACGAATGATAAAATAAATTAGAGCGCCTGCATCAAGCCATGATGACCAGATAGTTGAAAGCTTCTATGAGGATGTGGAATCGGCAATGACCAAAGTAAAATCACAGTACACTGTACTGATCGGCGACTTTAATGCAAAGGTAGGTAAAAAGCAGGCTGGAGACAAGGCGGTAGGTGACTATGGCATAGGTTCTAGGAACAGTAGCGGAGAGTTATTCGTAGAGTTCGCAGATAGAAATAATTTACGGATAATGAATACCTTCTTCCGCAAACGAGCAAACAGGAAGTGGACGTGGAAGAGCCCCAATGGTGAGACTAAAAATGAAATAGACTTCATACTGTGTGCACACCCTGGCATCGTAGAAGATGTGGAGGTCCTCGGTAAGGTCCGTTGTAGCGACCACAGAATGGTAAGGTCCCGTATTAGCTTAGATTTGAAGAGGGAACGGAGGAAACTGGTGAAGCGAAAGGCTATTAACGAGTTAGCATTAAGAGGGAAGCTAGAGTAATTCAGAATGTCGCTGCAGAGCAGATTTTCCGCTTTAACTGAAGAAGACGACCGTAGTGTTGAAACAATGAATGATAATCTGAGAGCTATCGTTACAGAGTGCGCCGCAGAAGTAGGTGGTAGGATGGTTCGACAGGATACCAGCAAGCTATCTCAGGAGACTAAAGATCTGATTAAGAAACGCCAAAGCATGAGGACGTCTAACTCCACAGACAGGATAGAACTAGAAGACCTGTAGAAGTTAATAAATAAGCGCAAGGTAGCCGACATAACAAAGTTTAACATGGAGAAAATCGAGCATGCTTTAACTGACCCCGTTATATTTTTTTCTGCATGTTTCCTCTTTTCCAGTCTTTGTGATGTACCGGTTTTGAAATAGCGATGCACTCAAAGAAACAGGTGCGCACCCCTTTCACAGTACGCTCCGCTTCATGCGCGCCTCGAAAGTGAACGTGTGCTTTTGCTTGTCTTTTATGCGAGTGCTTTATTTCTTTTTTTGTGGGTGTGTTGGGGGGGGGGGGGGGGGGGGGGGGGGAGGGGGGAGTCGTTGATTTGAGCGAAGAGCGCAGTTAGTCGGCAAACGTATAAAAGCGAACGCAATTCCAATATTTACTTATGGCAAGCAACCCCGGCGCAAATAAGATTTTTTTTGTTTTCATTCATATTTTTGCTAGATAGCCATACTATTTAAATGCCAAACTCGCCTACTTTTATAGCGACATCGGCATCGCAAGCACGCATTCCAATAATTAAATAGGGATCTAAACACCAGGCTTGTCACATTTACTGCTAATAGTGGATAAATTGAGTAATTTTTGATGACCATCAGAAAAGTCCGCTACGGCATAACTGTGACTATAAACGCATTCTGTATAGTATAGCATAGTATAGTGTATTATATGATAGTATAATATAGTATATTGTTAGTATAGTATAGTATAGTATAATATAGTATAGTATAGTATAGTATAGTATAGTATAGTATAGTATAGTATAGTATAGTATAGTATAGTATAGTATAGTATAGTATAGTATAGTATAGTATAGTATAAAGAGACCTACTATAAGCCTACAGACATCACTTAAGTTCATGCAAAGTGATGGCGATAATTTTTAAACAATAAATAATTTTTCTTAATATAAAGAAAAACGTCCGTAAACAGTAAAATACCCCTTTCTTGCTTAACATACTTTCCTTCGCTATCGATTTCAAGATTAAGTCATACCATTGCCCTCTTTGCGTGTATGCTTAACGAGAACTTCTAACGCTCTGACTTATTGCGGGCCAAAAACTGCCAAGTTCAAGATTCATGCCAGTAATTCATCATCATCATCATTATCCTGACTACGCCCACTGTAGGGCAAACGCCTTTCCCATGTCCCTCCAAATAACCCTGTCCTTCGCCAGCCGCGGCCACCATATTCCCGCAAATTTCTTAATCTCATCCGCCCACCTAATTTTCTGCCGCCCCCTGCTACGTTTCCCTTCTCTTGGAATCCAATCCGTTACCCTTAAGGACCAGCGGTTACCTTTCCTTCGCATTACATGCCCTGCCCAAGCCCACTTCTTCCTCTTCATTTCAACTAGGATATCATTAACGCGCGTTTGTTCTGTCACCTACTCCACCCGCTTCCGATCTCTTAACGTTACACCTATGATTTTTCTTTCCATAGCTTGCTGCGTTGTCCTTAACTTAAGCTGAACCCTCTTTGTTAGCCTCCACGTTTCTGCCCCATAGGTGAGTACCGGTAAGATACACCTGTTGTATACTTTTCTCTTGAGGGATATTGGTAAACTGCCATTCATGATGTGAGATAACCTGCCATATGTGCTCCACCCCATTCTTATTCTTCTAATTATTTCCCTCTCATGATCTGGATCAGCTGTCGCTACCTGCCCTATATAGACATGTTCTCTTGCTACTTCCAGCACCTGGCTACCAACTGCGAACTGCTGTTCCCTTGCTAGGCTGTTGAACATTACTTTGGTTTTCTGCATGTTAATTCACATGTAGCCCCTGTTAATTCACATCACGTTAAAGTGGACACGCTGGTTTCAGGTTTGCTTCTGCGAGAGGACTAGGTCAGTGAGCAAAATTAAGTGATATTCTTTAAAAATGTCACGAACATCCTGCGGAGCGATGCTTCGACAGAAATAGCTGCACCAGCCCCCCCCCCCCCCCCCCCCCCCCCCCCCGCCCCCTCCCCTCCCCGCGGCCCACAGCCACTACTGTAGGACACCCACCGCAAGGCCCATAGCGCACATCAAAACTTGTCGAAGAAAAACAAAATATAACATTGCTGAGAACATACATAGGAAGAAAACAGATTAAAGGGCGAAGAACCAAAATCGGACTGAATGGTAGAACGAAATTATGAAGTAAATAGACCACAAATCCCACAAGTGTGACCACAATAACCTAGGATGCGTTGCATCTGAGCACACCACTCAAATAGATGCAGCGATGACTCGGAATGAAAACAAATGTTAAATAAGGATTTCTATTCTCCACTATACCACATGGACATGGACATTAACTAATTCAATCTCTTAAATTAGCTATGCAAGATGGCTCCTGCCACCACCCAGATTCAAGGGGGATGCCGATTAAATCCATTCATCTATACATCCCACTCAATCACATGGATACTCGGGGCACATTTTCGAAGGTTCCCAATCTTCGAACCACAGGATAACGTTCAAGTCGTGCGGCCGCTGAATATATAGGAATTTCTGCTTACGACGCATTACGCGTAACCCCCTTTACCACCGAGAAGGTCCCCTTACACAACTGTCACTGCAGGAACCCGTCTCACCTGCGTGGATGCCGTGCTCTCGTAGTGGGTGTCGTCGTACGCGAATTCCGCGCAGGCCACCTTCTCGACACCGTGAATCTCGAACAAGCGGCTAACATTGCTTCTCATACCCGGGAAGTCGGCTGCTGTCAGGAGACCGTTCACGACACTGGAGTTCATGGAGTCCAACGCGTAAGTGCTGCAGTCATCGTCGGTCACCAAGAACTGGCGCAGAATCCCCGGCTCTCGAATTTCGCTGAGGTTGAACGCGGCCGCCAGGTCGGGTAGTACGCACGAGTGTTTGGGCACGGACAGCATGAAGATTTGGTTCATGAAGTATCCCGGCATGAGGAGTGACGCCGGCGCAAGGTAGGCCCAGACGAGTAGCCGCTGGAAGCGGCCGTAGCCGCCCAGTTTATCGAGCACGTCCTCGAATTCCATGGCTCCGAGTCAGTTCCGTAGGCGGTCCTGCGTTCCAGTTGAACAATAAAGCAGTTAGCTGTTAGATAACTCTCACTTTTCACATCATCAAACTCGATTAAGGCAGCTCAAGGGAAGTTGTACGCCAGTTGTCCCGGATCAGAGACATCTGCGAACGAGAACGGCGCTGTAGCAGCACTGCTGCCGTTCGCATGTGTTGGCGGCGGAAAATGGGGGCATAAAAGGGATATGTCCAGCACGGAAGTTCAGCGGTGTCGAAAGTTGAATGCCATAAAGCGTCAACACCGATAAGCCCAGAAACCACACAACCTGACGGAAATACGAAAGCTTGTGCACTGGTTATAGCTGGCTAAATTGGACTAATAGGTGCGGTACCGTATGCACGGCGACAGACACTCGTCAAAAGTGCGTATTTAAGGAACGATTGAGAGACAGACAAGTCAATAAATAAGGAGGGATAGAGAGAGATAAATCAATGCGTGATGAGGTGCGGAAAGCAAGGTCACTGAACCGTGAAATATTCCGGGCTGCTGCATACAGCTCACCACCTCCTCAGAAGCCTGACCTCTTCACTGCCTTGATACTGGTGATCGGAAACCATGCATCTTCATGAGGCCGTCTGCGGCGGTTTGCGCGTCAACACAGATCACCGGACTCGGCGACAACCGGACAAGAATGCGACAACGTCTCTGAATCGTGCTGTCCGTAAGGAAATGGTAGCACACGGGAAGTTCATTCGCGATCAAAACTCTAAAGGGTGCCGCAGTGTCTCCTTCACGACTCCCATCGTAAAGTGAGTTGGCTCCAAGGCGTTCCGCTTATCAGTCCTCTGTTGACGCTCGTCGCCGCTCGCTGGTATCGGCCCGACTGAGGCGAACGCGCTAACGATTACCTGAGAAGGAAGCCACTCGAGTGGGCAGTACAACAACTTGGCAAGAGGGAGCAGGTTGTGGGCGTCTCTCTTTCTTTCCTCGGAATCGCCGCCAATGCGGGTCAGCGTCAGCCATAGTCAACAGTGGCGGAGAGGGCGCTAGCTTTCAGACAAGATAACGACAGCCCGTATCTCCAAACACACTCCGCCTCATATCTAGAGTGCGGTGCCGTGCTTATCGTTTTCATCCGAGTGGCCTGATGCGTAAAAGAGCGTGCGAAAAACGCATTCAACAGCTGATAAGTTGCCCGCCTAGACGGGTTCGAAATGTCATTTATCAACTCTTACTCGGAATGAAGCCCCCAGAACAGGTAGTTCGTAGTACCGGGATTGAGTAGCGATAGTTACTCAGTAAAAATTGTATAAGCACTCTGTTATAAGCGGCTACTTTTATATGTGCCATCCAATTAACTTGTTTCGGCCATTCTCACTAAGTGAAGCAGGCATTACCGAGTAATTCACCATGCTTGAACAGCTAACTGTGCATGGACCATAACGTAAATAACTAGTAACAGACAGTGCCTACCGTATTAAGAGCTTACTATGCTGTATCACTGCCGTCTTAACTGCGACCATTTGACCTCCACTACCTAGAGGTCATTTAGGATTATGGACAAATAAACCTTGCTTTCACATGTGCCCTAGCAGAGCTGAAGATTGAATTTACTTATTGTGTCGCTAGTTGTTTTCAGGGTTATACAAGGAAACTCCTTTCATGCTCAGTGAATAGCAAAATCGCTGCTATAATGAAAGAATGAGCCATAGAGCGAGATAAACAGTTCACGACAAATGCTCCCGCAACAACTGCTGAGAATGTATGACACCATCAAGCATGCTGAGCTATCAGGGTTGGACCTGTACGTTGAAAACAAGAGGCTGTAGTTGTATGCACAAAGAGTAAAGCGATAACTCTCAATTACTTGTATCTGGCGGCAATTTCCTAACAAAATATTTTGACCTCCCTGGGCCAGAGAACCCAGGAGGTCTAAATTATTCCTAGCTCTCCATTATAGCATCCCTCGTAGGCCACGTTGGAACTCACTGTTTTATAATTTACTGGGAAATATATCCTGCGCAATTGTACGAAGCAGCCTTATAAAAATTTTTTTAGGCAGTCGATAGCCTGTTCATAAACTTCTGTCTATGAAATCTATAGAATCTCTATAGACAAATTCTAGAGAACAGCATTAGCCGATACAAATGTAATAGACAGTCTAAAGACAATCTATTGATATATAGCCATACACTTTTAGTAGACTTTCCTCTATACAAAGTCTATAGACCATGACTAGACAAAAAGAAATCTATAGGAAGTTGGTCAAATGTTTTAGGGGAATCCCCCAAGGTGGAGTAAATTTGTAATAAGGGAGTAATTACTCATTGGCATCCACCCAAGCGCCGCCATACGGCTACAAAGGAAAGCTATACAGCTTTCTCAGAAACTTCGTAGTTAAAGAAAAATTCGTCCTGGTCCGCGGTTCGAACCCGGGACCACCGCTTCACCGGAGCAGTCGCTCTACCAACTGAGCTAACCGGGACGGCAAGCTTATGGTAGGGCGAAAGCGAATTGATCAATAACTCGAAGTGGGAACAGTGTTGTAGCCGTATGGCTGCGCTTGGGTGGATGCCAATGAGTAATTACTCCCTTATTACAAATTTACTCCACCTTGGGGGATTCCCCTAAAACATTTGACCACACTGTTCCCACTTCGAGTTATTGATCAATTCGCTCTCGCCCTACCATAAGCTTGCCGTCCCGGTTAGCTCAGTTGGTAGAGCGACTGCTCCGGTGTAGCGGTGGTCCCGGGGTCGAACCGCGGACCACGACGAATTTTTCTTTAACTACGAAGTTTCTGAGAAAGCTGTATAGCTTTCCTTTGTAGCCGTATGGCTGCGCTTGGGTGGATGCCAATGAGTAATTACTCCCTTATTATCTATAGGAAGCCAATAGAGTCTATACGAAGTCTAAAGATTGTCTATAGATCATTTTTACAAGGGTTTATTTCCGCAGTTTTAGAAGGGGCCTGCGATGAAACCAGCTCTTTCCCGGCTGGCTCTCCTACACAAGCGACCTTGAGAGAGAGGGAAATAATGGAAGAATGGCAGAGAGAGGGATGTTGATTGGCGGCCGTGCACTCAGGCACGAAAGACCGTGCGTGCAGGAAGTATTCCAAGTACGTGCACGCTGGCTATAATGGTTCCTGTTATTTGTTATGTAGCATGGGTAAAAAAAAATAAATATAGACAAAGCTCTGCGCGGCACTCTCCGTCTTACGATCTACCATCGCTAAATATAACGTTATTACTTTGCTATCCGTGCTTCAAATGGACTAACGCAGCCTGAACAAGGGTGTAGTTTAGTGGTAGAAATAGCACGTAAAGAGAAAAAATGTTAGCTTCGCTAACAAAACACTAGCTACTTCTGCCACTTTTTTGCCGGATGGTATATTAAAAGAAAGTGCACACTTATTTATTTAAAAAATCATGGGGACGCTTCAGTCACATTAATAGTGGAATGTGACACTATTAGAAGAGGTTGAGAGTGATGCAAGCTGCCGGTGGGATACCGTTAGAAGCAAAGCTGCTGCGCCATGTTTCTGTGTCTATGTCAGTTGTGACCACATAGAGAATAATGTCAGCGTGTCTTTATTTGCACAAACATAATCATGCGCGTAGTGAATCCGCCGGGAGCCTATTGCAACCTGCTTGTCTTGTTGCCGCTGCCCCTTTCAGTTTTTCACTTTTGAATTTTCGCGCGGTGGTGACATGACTTTGTGACGTCATCCCCCTCCTCCTCCACCAATCAATCAGCGACTTCTGTGACTAACACATGATGCGAAATCGCATGGCGTGAAGTGCCATGGTGGGCAGATTTCAATTTAATTTAATTCAGTTCATATGCGACCTTCTATGATGGGCTGGTTGTGATGACGTCACAAGGTCGCGTGACCTCTCTCAACCAAGCGGAGACTTTTGAGATAGACACAAGACGCGAAATCACGTGATGTGTAGTCTGATTTTGTAGCGAAAACTACAGTCGGGTACAACTCGAACGAAGCGGCTTTTCCCCGTCTTCCGCCTTCCAAAAAGGACCGCCTTCCATCCAATGGCGTCGGCCGATCCTCATGACCCTGCTAGCGTGGCAGTGTAGAGAGTGGCAGATGAAGGGGGGTAGTCCCCGGCATCCATGGTCGGGGATAGTCTCCTCTCTGCATTGTCACGTTAGCAGGGTCGTGAGAATCGGCCGACACTGTTGGCTTGAAGGGGGTCCTCCGACGGGGAAAAATCGCTTCGTTCTTGAGTTTTATCCGACTGTAGTTTTTTTTCCAGGATCACAGTATCTCCAAACAAACAGCCGTACATAGCCTTATGACAAAGTGAAGTGCCGAAGGATGGTTTATGGGGTTTAACGTCCCAAAGCGACTCAGGCTATGAGAGACGCCGTAGTGAAGGGCTCCGGAAATTCCGACCACCTGGGGTTCCTTAACGTGCACTGACATCGCACAGCACACGCACCTCTAGACTTTCGCCTCCATAGAAATTCGACCGCCGCGGTCGGGATCGAACCCGCTTCTTTCGGGTCAGCAGCCGAGCACCATAACCACTGAGCCACCGCGGCGGACACTAGGACACTAAGTGCCGAAACTAGTGAGATGATATGCTCGTGCACAACGTATATACCGTCTGCGACCTTTCTTAATGGTTTTCTTTGTCACGTGGCACTGTGCAACTGTTATCTCGACACTCGTGCAACACTGTTGAAAAATTAGCTTGCTGTGCATCTTCATTGTTAATAAAGTCTACTTTAACTAAATAGCATGTTTTTTTGTTCCATGCCTCAGTTTTTATTTCTTTTTCTGCCTGCCTTATCCAGAGATGGACTTGAGTATGTAGATTTCCGAGCTTGACATGTACTGCAGCACTTGAAAACCGCGTTTCCCTTTCCAAAGCAGCTTATCTAGTTAGGAATGCGGCATTCCCGTCACTGCGTGTTTGTCAGACGGGGCAGACGTAGAGAGTTAGCTGCTCCAACTGCGTCTGATATCCGTAAAATCTCGCGTCACACACGGCACGTGCCACATGGTTGCCTTTTCCCATTCACAACAGCGCCAGACCTTACCTAACACAAGTGTGTGTAGCAGGGGCAGATTGAGTTGTTTATTATTTTTGTTTATTTCGCAAGCGTCGTGGTGCGCTAGAGCACGAGGCTTGTACGTCGCGAGAGAAATGAAAGAAATCAAGAAGTGTTCAAGCAGGTTTTTGTGTCAAAGCACGTTGCCATGTGCACTGCCAATTTGATTATTACTGAGTTAGTTTTGCGTTGGCAGCAAATGAAGAGAGAATAACTTGGTTACGGGCTGTCCAGCGCGTTGCATCTGTGCCAAGGTATAATTCTGAACCTGTCTTCTCTGAGTCTGCTTCCGCTAGACGTGAAAATTCAGCGACGAAGCTCTGTAAAGCAAAAATGAATAACAGAGTTTATGTTGTTTTCTGTATG
Source organism: Amblyomma mixtum (assembly GCF_055824585.1). Lineage (NCBI taxonomy): Eukaryota > Metazoa > Arthropoda > Arachnida > Ixodida > Ixodidae > Amblyomma > Amblyomma mixtum. The sequence continues at coordinate 82,943,551 of NC_143013.1, forward strand.
CGAATGCTAGCATTTGTCTCGCGGCCTAGAACTAAAACTGTCCAGAAGTAAAATTACGCGCAGAATACACTGGGGTGGTATAAGGCGCATCCTTCAGCCGTCGCGGTGGCTGAATGGCTGTGGTGCTGTGCTGCTAACCCGAAAGACGCGGGTTCGATCCCGGCCGTGGTGGTTGAATTTCAATGGAGGCGAAACCCTAGAGGCCCGTGTACTATGCGATGTCAGTACAAGTTAAAAAACACCAGGTGGTCGAAATTTCCGGAGCCCTTCACTACAGCGTCCCTCATAGCCTGGGTCGCTTTGGGATGTTAAACCCCATAAACCAAAAACCTTCTTTTTATTTTAAATGTAGCAGTCTAATATACATGGAGGCTTTTGGAGTCCTGTTCAATGCTCTGAAGCGATAAAAGAAAACGTGTCACGGCAGACATTTATTTTCGGTCCTCGTCACAAGGCTTAGAAAAAAAAACGGCCTTACCCAGTCGCAGTGAGGTCAATACACTCACAGCACCGTAAGAAATCAGAAGACGTCAAATCAGTATCATACAGAAGCGAATTCGTTGATTTGCTGCCAGTTGCGTTCGTTCTTGAATTTCGACGCAATGACTATAGTCGGCTTGAAAATAGAGTTTTGAATTCGATGCTCTGGGAAGCATCATTAAGCCATCTCTGAGACGAACAAAAATTACAGACGCTTAACCGAAGGGCACGACGAGGGATCAGCGCTTGCTGTTTCGCGAAATGATTGCCGAAATTATGACGCTATGTGTGGTAGCACGACTACTTTGTTTATGTTATGGAAGGGTTACAACGAGGGATTTATGGCGTGATAAAAATGCAGGAATGGTCTTAATCTTTTCGCGCAGCGTCTGCTGGAAGCCTCCCGACAGTGTTCGTCATATGTTCGACCTACCGGGCGTTTGTGTTTTTGCCCTTCTGTGTACGTACAACATTCCGAGCACGACACTGCACACGCTGTGCTTGCAGGTAGCGTTCCCAAAATTCGCCCTCCATTCAGTCAGCTGCGCGTTCGTGTGACTGGCCTCAAACAAATGTGCAGCGTTCCGAGCATGACACCCCCCTTATAAAAAAGGTCTATAGACAGTCTATTGACTTCTTATTGACTCTATTAACTTCCTACAGATATTGCTTTTTGTCAATTCATAGTCTATAGACTGTCTATAGACAGAAGTCTACTAAAAATGTACGGCCATAAATCTACAGATTGGCTTTAGACTTTCTATGGCATTTGTATTGCCTATAAACTTTTTCTAGGATTTGTCTATAGACAGTCTGTGTACTTTATAGACAGAAGTCTATAGGCACTCTATAGACTGTCTAAAACTTTTTTTGTAAGGGTCCGCACTGACTGCACTTCGTAGGCAGTGTTACAAAAGTTCGCCCTCTTTTATGAGCGTTAGCTCTTACTGTTCTCCGCAATGAAGGTCAAATTGACCGAAACAGCAACCGCGTGACCACACTAAATCACATAGTAACAGTTGGCGCATAGCACCTCAATTAATACCTACACTTTCGATCCATTATATATGTACCAGTATAGCGGTCATCGAAGTGGGATCCCCCTGGACCCCCATTTCCATCAAACTTGGGGGCCACCCGTTTGACGCAGAAAGTTGTAAGCGGTGTCAAATGACTTGACATGCCCCTGAGGGTAAAATTACTAATCGAGGTGAAGCCCAAAATATGAGGGGGATTCGCAACGAAGACCTTTCCGTCCCCAAACCGTTCATTCCGAGGACCTTGAGACGGCAATTACGGCCGAACCGCTTGTGGCAGGGGGTTCCGGATGATGTCAAACGATCCGTCGTGTTGTGATGCACGCGTTGATCAAACGTATTAACTGATATAACGAGGAAATATACCGGATTTGATGAATGTTTCTATAAATCGCAAAAGTAATGCAAAATCCATGAAGTAGATGGCGCTGCTTGTGTCTTAGAAGGGATGTTTCCAGAAAAGAAACATCCGTGGATGCTTGCGTTTGGTCTTCTCCACATTTGCTGAGCACATCTATGTATTCACATCAAGCTTTCGTAGCTAACACTCTTAACTAATCCCACCTGTAGCATACAACTCAGCTGAACTCAACTCAACTCTATGGAGGCGAAATTCTAGAGGCCCGTGTAGTGTGCGATGTCAGTGCACGTTGAAGAACTCCAGGTGGTCGAAATTTCCGGCGCCCTTCACTACGGCGTCTCTCATAGCCTGAGTCGCTTTGGGACGTTAAACCCCATAAACCATAAACCATCAAATGCTCTTAAGTCGAATACTGAGGCAGTGTTGGCGGAAAATTTTTATTTAATCAGCCGCGTGTTTGTGTGTTTAGCCTCGGGTATATGTGCAGCGTTCCGAACACGGCGCTCCACCTTGGATGCATTCGGGACTTTCTCGTAACGCGACTGATGAGCCATGTCGCAATGTTAAGTCGCCAGAGTCCGTCCTCATTCCAGCGTTGCGAGCACTAAATCGTTTATCTAAAATGATCTAAAAGGACATCACGCACACTGTAGCATAAGGAAGCCGCTTAAAGCCATGCATCCACAAAAGCGCTAACATGACAGCCATGGTATTTTAGACAAGCTGATTTAGGTTGTATTTGTGTCAGCGGAATAGCCATTTTTTCGCACCGACACTACCGTGTCGTCATCCATTCTCTTTCTTCGGGTTTCACTTTATGCTCACACAGTGTGTTATTCAAAGCGCATTCCTTGCCATAGTGGCAGAGTTGCCTAGCAAGGCGCACCCACGTCTCTTCACATTGTTTCGCTGAAACGCACTCGGACGTCAGCTCCAGGAGCAAGAATCGCGTCAGTTGCCAGGATTTTTCTCTTAAAACTCGTTGTACTGGAATCAAGAGCTACAGGTTCAAAAAAAAAAAAGAACGCTCAGGTCGCACTTATTGAAGGTACTTTCCATCACCACTCATGCACAAAAAACATGCTGTGCGCACTTCACAGTCATGGCACTGAATAATGAGCTTGAGTAAACGTGATTTTGATTGCTAAGATCTGCATAAGATATAAATCAGCAAAGTTAATAAAAAAAGGCAAGTGCAGATAAAAGGAGCCTTAGAACTGGTCACCTAAAGGGCATTAGTGTGGAACGAGCAAGCCTTTACGATAATAAAGAAAAACGACTAGTAGGAGAAAAAGTGGCAGCATGTGGAAACTCACGTGTCGGGTCTCGAGGGCGTTGTTCTTGGAGTGACGGACGAAAACCCGGCGCCTATCCGGGCCTTTCAAGAGAGCCGTACGATTGCATAACCAGGCGTCACGTCAATGTGCCGCGGTGGTGGCGATGCCGTCTTGGGTGCGTCGAGCCGTCCGAATCCATCCCAGTCGATTGTCCGCGCCTCCACTTGCCCCGTTCGAATAAGGAAATTGCGTGTTGGCCATCCACTGACGTCGTCGCTTAACCTTGTCCGCAGGCGCAGTCTCTGTATTATAACGGGTCACTTGGACGACGTGAGCGGTTACCCGGTGCCGTCGTGTAACCTCGACGTCACTTGACCTGAGGTCTACGCTCGACGTCGAGTCAAAGATAAAGGCGCCCTCTAGATGTGCGGACGAGGTTACCTACGCACTAGAGTGCAAAAATAAACGCGAAATTTCTGTTGTTCGACTTGTCTGCACTATCTACGAAAAAAAGAAATTAGGAAAGTTGATAAGCAACTATCATCTGGTATCCTTCTGTATGTGTCTGACAGCATGCTGAAAAGCCAACGCCGTTAAAATTAACCCTGTACTCACTATACTGCATTCACTTCATATGCAAGGTGTAGCCTCCTGACTTAAATATACGAAATGTTTTAGAATAAAGAGCCGTTACAAATTAATCGAGAGTAGTAGTAATAATTAGTAGCTAGGAGTGAAGTGGCGGGAATGCGAAGTTCACTAAAAAAAAAAAACGCATGCAGCGGCAAGATGATTTTTTTTAGCATCTTTATTTCGCACTTAAATACATTTATGTTCTCAAGCGTCAGCTGTAAAGACTCAGCTTCTCGGTGGCGTGGCGTTGTTGTCTGCGTCATATCACAAGACGTGCTATAAGAGGAAAGGAAGGGAGAGAGAAAGGTGCGGCGAACCGCATTGGTTGGTTGCAACACTCTTGTCACTAGTGACGTCACTCCGCTTCGCTTGTCTCCTCGCACGGCCGCATATGGACGAACAGCCACCACGCCTATCCTACACCTCTGCTCCCCCACCCCACTCTCCTACTCTACACCCCTATCAATATTTACTGAACACTCCGACTTGGCACCAGCATTTCCGGAGCCCTTCACTACGGCGTCCCTCATAGCCTGAGTCGCTTTGGGACGTTGAACCCTAATAAACCAAACCAAACCAAACCAAAGCAAACCAAACCAAACCAAACCAAACCAAACCAAACCAAACCAAACCAAACCAAACCAAACCAAACCAAACCAGAATGTTTTGTAGTACTATGCTGTCCGTTGTAGTAATAACAAGCTCAGAGAAGTACTACAGAAATACTACAATACCAGAGAAAAATCTGTCGCTTCGACGAAACATTTTGTCGTAGCTTGGGCACGATACTGTCGGTTTATTTTTTTGTCTGGGCTGTCTCTGAAATTCGCGTTATCACAATGTAAATTACCCGGTGAATTTTTTCCTTCCTTGACCCACTCATCCCCTCCTCTCAGACGCTGCCCTAAGCTCACTTCTTTAAACTTGTGGTCTTGATATCACCAGGTTCATTTAACTAATCCTCACCTGTTAAGCACCAACAAACAAGGCCATACGTTTCTGAAAGGGACCAAGGCCACACCATCGATCTTTATTGTTTCCGTAAATGGCATGGCTGTCCACTCAGCAGGAAAAAGTGCAGTTCAGAAAATTAATCTGAAGCACGCTAAATTGAACCTTGTCAGAAATGTTCAGGGGAATCCCCCAAGGTGGAGTAGATTTGTAATGAGGGAGTAATTACTCATTGGCATCCACCTAAGCGCAGCATCACGGCTGCAAAGGAAAGCTGTGCTGGTTTTTCAAACACTTTCTAGTTCAAGAAAAACTCGTCCCGGTCTGGGGTTCGAACCCGGGACCACCGCTTCATCGGAGCAGTCGCTTTGCCAACTGAGCAAACCGGAACTTGCGTTTTTTCTTCCATGGTATTTATTCTACATCCTTATGTACAGAAAGGACATGCATATATATTACGGCAAGTTCATGGTAAGGCGAGAGCGAATTGATCAAAAACTCGAAGTGGGAACAGAGTTGGCTAATAGCTGAACAGGGAAAGCTGTATCGCTTTCCGTTATAGCCGTAAGGCTTCGTTAAGGTGGATGCCAATGAGTAATTACTCCCTTATTATAAACATAACTTACCGCTTCGTCTTCGCTGTTTCAACTGCTTCAAAAGAGCAATAAAGTAAATGTGCAGAATCTACAGCAGACATTATAATCGAAGCCTATTTGCTTTTCAATTTGGTATTCAGATCTTCTTGGAATTCCGGCCAGAACGGGTTATGTCCGACGCATTCTTTCCAGGGTAAGGCATGCCGGGAACGAGAGAGCTATTGGTAGAGCGTCAGCGGACACTCCAGGTCGGCCGCAGCGATGTGTTGCATGTTTCCACGTGGTCCGGCAAGCCCCATCAAGCGCACTCTTTCCGACAGCCGTACGTCACTCAATTACTCGCTTGCACTGACGTCACTGGCATCTGTGCTTGTTGGCGCGTACAGGAGCGCGGCACGACATGTGCCCGTCTAAAAGACAATCCTCGCGTGCGCGGCAAGCAACGGACCGTCGCCTGTCGTAAGCGGCGTTTCTCTCCTTTCGATGGTATGTTAGAACCGCTGGAGAAAAGGCAGGAAGAGCAATGACGTGCGCTCTTTCCCACTGAAGATACGCAGTGCTAAATAGAAGTTCAAGCTGCCGCCAGCTGATCTAGTGTTCGAATTCGCAAATACGCTCGAACGTGATTGGTTGGCTCCCATGCTGTTGCCAATAGAGATTGGCAGCTATGCAGGGGACGACTGATTCGCCTGCAACACTCTCTTGAGAGAATCCTCATCATGAAGCACTATCAGACACAAACAAGTGTTGCGTGCAGCAACACAAACAGAACACACACAAAGACGAAGACAGAGCTCGCTTGTGTCTTCTTGATTCGTCTTGTACTTTTGCGAGGCCTTCGAAAATGCATTCTTACTACCAAGCCCAATCAATATTCATCATTTAGTTGATACCGATTATCGCTGTGTAATGGCGCACGGTTTTAGCTATATACAGAGCAGAACAGAGCAGAGCTGGGGTAGAGTAAAAAAAAAATTATATATAACAACGGCCGCTGTATCCGGTTTTAGGGTAAAAAGGTACATCTGTGGTGAATAAACTACTTTCTTGTTTTCACGCGTTCAAAAGGGTTTCTTGATGCCGCCGTGGTAGCTCAGTGTTTATGGCACTCGGCCTCTGATTCGAAAGACGCGGCTTCGATCCCTGCCGCGGCGGTAGAATTTCGATGGAGGCGCAAATCTAGACGCTAGTGTACTGTGTGATGTCAGTGCACGTTAAAGAACCCTAGTTGGTTGAAATTTCCGGTGCCCTTGACTAAGCGCCCCTCATAGCGTGAGTCACTTTGGGGCGTTAAACCCCCCTAAACCATAAACCGTTTTTTACACGACGTCACCGAGGAAAGAATGATGCTGAAGCTCGATCGCGAAGTAAACAGCAAAAATAAGCAGGACTGCAATGTCTTTCACTTCATTATGCAGATTTTATTTCGGTTGAATCCCACAAATTTTATATGACGCGGATGATTTCCATCAAAGGCTGAGATCTTTGAGAATCTACTTTACTACGTTGTGCAGAGAATTGTGTTTTGAGTGCACGATGTATATTTGGCACATGCCGCATTTGCATTACTCTTTAAGAAAGAAAGCATGACGGCAGAAAAGACGTCTCACTATATGCCGCATCTTAGTGCAAATGGGATGTCTAAATAATAAACGAGGCAGGAGCTCTGACTGAAAACAAAAGAATAAAAAAACGAACTTTCGAGCGATGAAATAGATTTTCGTTTCCGCAGCGAAAGAGGCAAGCTCTAGCAGATATCAAAGAGACGAATTCTGTTGTGTCTAAGGCATGAAAAGAAAAAGGAAATTTTGCACACTCTGCCTGCCGAAAACTTCTTGCGGTATAAGAAGAAACGAAGTGATGAAAGAAAAAAGCCAGCCATGGTTCTGTTTCCTTACAAACTATACCATCCTGAAAGGAATGAAGCAATTATAAGACGCCGCTGCAAACGCAAACAGTCAAAATGCGTTCCCAGTTCATCTGAACTCCCCAGGACTGAGCTTAAGTATCAGTCAGTGCGGCGCTGGCTTAAAATCACGGCATATGTAATTCGAGCAAAGGAGTGGCGTCAACATTTGCTACTAAGAGTTTTGTTATTAAGCTAAGTAGTCGGATGTCGCGAAACCATTTTCCTCAGCGTGATACTACGTCCAGCTGCTAAAACCAAGTGAACTGCGTATGTTTGCCCTCTGCTCATGCCTGCGAGATAGGTAATCTTTCCGTAGAGCCAGAGGCTTGTCCGCACCAATATTTTCGTCGTTACGTAACCCTATGACATCGTTAGATGTGGTCTCTCTGAGTACACCAGGTTAGAAACCCGTGATTTGTTAGCAACACAGGTCCAAAAATCAGCGAGAGGAGCAGTTTGTTGAAAGTCGTAGCGATAATTCAAGCCGGTATACGCTCTGAAAAACTTCCTTTCACGTAAAACATTGGCTGATATCCACGTTGCTTTTCTACGAGCGCTCCCGGTAACCGCTTATTATGAAGGATCTTAACAAACGCCTCATCCTGCTCTTGGCCCACGGCCCACAGCGATCGAGTGGGCATGGCCTGCGAGATGTACAGCGTTGGTCAGCTTCTCTGATAACAGACAGTTCCTGTACGCCCACATTTCTGCCCCATCGGCCGTGCTTTGTAAGGTGTGGAAGGTCAAGGTCTTAGAGGATAAACAACTCGACACGGAGTTACGTACAGGTCTCGGTTGTTTCTTGTTGCGGTTTGCCTATCTGGCACACTACAAAGTAGGAAAGGGTTCTTAGTCACAGCTTAAATACCCTGGAACATGGATGCATGTAAAAGGACAATGGAACCACATGCGAAGGACACGAAGCCGCAAACGCAGTCCTGGACGTATATAAGCGAGAATTAGAAAGCCAATTGCACTTCATTTGCTACCGCAGCACGGATTGAAAAACCATGTGACGGCACCTTTAACGGTGCATTTCAAGACTCACGCTGACGCAGAACACTGGGAGGAAAGGAATGCTACGAGCAAATGCACGTTACGGCACCGTTGCTGATCGCCTCCAGCCAGTGCGTCATTAAAATTGTGAGAACACTTTGCCAACTAAAAAATTGAGGTGCGAAAGCCGAGGACAGTATGCCGTGACGACTTCCGGTGGATGTGACGTCACACCGTTATCGTGGCTATATCGGTACCCAAATTATACATCTTTCGGGAATCTTAAGTGTTAATTACGCTTAATTACAGATTTTTCCATCTAATCTTACACAAATCCGACGTTTTTCGACCGTTTTGTGATAAATTTCGCTATTCTGTGACGACTTCCGGTGGATGTGACGTCACACCGTTCCCGTGGCTACATCCAAGTCCACGCTATTTCGACGCAATTTCAACATTTTTGCCTATAATTAATTAACTAATGTACAGTCATAAAACTTGGCTTCTAGGTTCATTTTTCCCCCTCTATCTCAAGCAACTATTGATTTTCTTCAATCGTTTTAGTTCCCGAGTTAAACGTGTGTGACACGCATTGTTAACGGACTACAGTATGAGCCGTTAAAGGCTTTCGCCTTAAAATTATGAGTGATTGGTTTGGTTTGGTTTATGGGGTTTAACGTCCCAAAGCGACTAAGGCTATGAGAGACGCCGTAGTGGAGGGCTCCGGAAATTTCGACCACCTGGGGTTCTTTAACGTGCACTGACATCGCACAGTACACGGGCCTCTAGAATCTCTCCTCTAAAGAAATTCCAGCAGATGTTTAAGATTTGCAAGAAACCTCCAGTCCACTTTTCCACAGCGTACACTGCCGTGAACTGATTGAAGGTAGTCGGCGAGGAATATCTCGTTAGAAGGCTCCAAAATCGTTAGTGCCGTCAGGTTCGTTTCACCTCCGGTAAAGTTTCAGTTTTTCACGCACTAAAGCTGTTCGAGATCAAGTTCACTTCCTTCTCGTCCACTTCCGTATTGAGTTCTTTTTCTTGCTGTAGATCTTTGTTCTTCTGTAACCTGCATAGGAAAAGGTTAGAGAGAATATTTGAAATTTCTTCACAAGGGCGTCACCACAGCTTTGCAAAGTAATGAATGCACATTGTTTCACGTTCACATAATTTTAAAAAGACAAAATATGAGAAAACTACTTTCAAGCAACAGTAGCAGTAATAGTATAAGTAGTAGAATTAGAAGTAGCGGTTCTAGTAGTAGTAGTAAAAGTAATATTAGTAGCAGTAGTAGCAGTATTAGTTTTAGCTATAGCAGTAATGGTGGTAGTAGTAGCAGTAGCACTAGTGGTGGTAGTAGTAGTAGTTGCACTAGTGGTGGTAGTAGTAGTAGTTGTCGTAGCAGTTGTCGCAGTAGTAGTAGTAGTAGTAGTAGTAGTAGTAGTAGTAGTAGTAGTAGTAGTAGTAGTAGTAGTAGTAGTGGTAGTAGTAGTAGTAGTAGTAGGTAGTTGTAGTAATAAGTAGTTGTAGTAGCGGTGGTGCTCGCAGTGTTAGTAGTAGAGATTGTGAGTATAGTAATAGTGGTCGTAGTATTAGTACGGGTAGTAAGTAGAAACAGCAGCAGTAGCAGTAGTAGTTATTGCTGTTCACTTGGAAACAAACTTGTGATTAGTAGCCGCGGACACCGTAGCTGCCTCATCGAATGGTGTTAGGTTGATCTAGTTTGCATGGTCATTTTTTCGCTGCCAGAAAGAATGTTATTCAATTATTTTAAAATATTAAGCAGACATAGAAGTGGAGTGAGTATATTTGCAAGGGCTGTTGTTTGCGCATAGGTGTTTCTATCGTTGCGCTCGTTTTAGCTCTTTTTACTTTGTGCGTAAGTCTTGTTTTTCCCAAATAACAAGTTTCCTTGAATCATGCACAAGCTATGCACTAGCCTCCGCAGTTGCATTCTTGCTGCTATCCACATCAGTGAGTTCGGTTATCGATCGAAGACAGAATTTTATTAGCATACAAACTGAATGGTAGTGGCAAGGACTCGAAAAGTGACGCAATGCAGAAAGACCCACAGTGTTTACAGAAGTCATGGCTGCTATCGTGCAAGTTTTAGGAGATCACGAACTTTCAAGCTTTGTCAAGAAGGAACAGATGATTGAACTCAAGCCAAGACAATATAAAACCAAAATGTATTAAACACAGGTAGCCATTGATTGCCATATAAACGAAGAAAACACACCGTGTAATATTTTTAGAAGGCAATATTTTCAAGAGAATTGTTGAAAAAATTTGCAGATGAGTAAAGGGTTCAAACCTACTGCCTCTACACTGCCTGACAGAAAAGTGAGCTGAAGTCATCCAAAGGATTAATAATCACGTCGCATACACACAAATCGTTCATACTACGTCTCGCGTTCTGTCGAACGTAAACGACGAGCATGTAACGTTACGTGACGCTTTTTTTGCGTGTACAACAAACAAGAAAATGTGGCCGCCGCTGGCATAGGACAGGGTTACCTGGAGAGATATAAGAGAGGTCTTTGTCCTACAGTGGGCGTAGTCAGGATGATTATGATGATGATAATCGCGATGATGATTCTGGCCTCAGCACAGTTTCATGTGCTCCATATTTTCATACACGCCACTAACTGTGGTCGATGCGACTGTACATTTTGCTGCGCGCACCCTGTTAGACGGACGTAAGTAATGGCCTTGAGAGGAAGAAAAAGAACAAAGAAGATACTACACTTGCCTGTTCATAGAGAAGAACTTCTGTTGAGCCGCATACTTCTCTGCGTCCTCCATGTTCTGGTAGAGCGGATAGCCCATGGTTTCAGGTAGCCAAGCAGAACACGTACCACCCAAGCTGGTACAAGCGGCTATTACAGCAAACGGAATCCAGGCGCCGTACTTTCCCTAGAAGAATGCAGAATGAAGAATGTTGTCTTGGTCGCCTTTTCGTGCAGCAGCAACAACAGCAACAACAGCAGCAACAACAGAAACAACAGCAGCACCAACAACAAAAGCAGCAGCAGCAACAACAACAGCCGCAGCAACAACAAAAACAGCGGCAGCAACAACGGCAACAACAACAACGACAGCAGCAACAACAACAACAACAACGACAGCAGCAACAACAACGACAACAACAACAACAACGGCAACAACAACGGCAACAACAACAGCAACAACACCACCACCACCAACAACGACGACAACAACAGCAAAAACAACCACAACACCACCAACAACGACGACGACAACAACACCACCACCAACAACAGCAACAATAACAACAACAACAACTAAAACAACCGAAAACAAGGAGAGGGATTTGTAGGAGTGACGTACGAGGAAGATAATGTACGGCATACAGATGGTGAGCGTAGAGGCGATCGATGAGGCTGCCCCGAGGGCGAATGACCGCACCGGAGTGGGCATGACCTCTGAGGCCTGCTGGTACATGACCATGGCAGAAGCTGTGCAGCAGAACTTGGCCAGCATCACGACGACCACGCCGGTGACTGCCGCCTCTGCGCGTGAGAGCAAGTTAGGACGGGGTTTGAAGAAGGGAAAGGGGAGGTGACCTTCTCATGTTAAGGGTGTGAAGGTTGAAGGGGTGCTCTGGTTATAACAGCTGACGCTGCAATAAGAGAAGCCAAGGTGCTGCTGTGCTCACCCTTAGGCACCACGCAGAAGGCGACGCAGGAGACGCTGACCATGAGCTGGAAAAAGACGCTCATCCAGCGGCGACCCAGTTTCTCCATGGCCCACCAGGCTATCACGCACGCCGGGAACTCGACCAGGCCAAGGAAGAAGAAGTTGACGAACTCGTTGCCGCTCATGTTGGTCACGTTGATGCTCATGCCGTAGTAGGCGCCCGCGTTGGCCACCCTGAATTGCGGAGCGAAACAGTTTTGACTACCTCAGTTGATGAGTGACGATTTCACCAGTTACATGGATGGACCATAGATAGGTTACCATCTAAATTCTTACCAAGCCACTTCATGGATGGCAGTTTATTTGCTGGTTCACCTGGCTTCTTTACGTTTATTCTGTGAAACGGATGGAATGTGGAACGATTTTATGATTGAATAAAAAAATACAGCAATTTTAAAGCGCAAAGCGTAAGTGTAGACAGACAAACATATTACCAAGAGAGATGAAGTTTTGCAGTTAATAAATGCCTTAGTAAAACAACACAGCCTCATAAATAAAAGGCTGATATGCATAACATTGTTTTTTAATGAACGAAAAATCGCAATTGGTGCGAACATATCAGAAGCAATGGAAGTCAGATACGTCATTCGGTAATACGTTGTTCGATATCAGATTAAAGGGCCGAATTTTCATGCAATTTTTAAATTTCTTGTTGCGTAATGCAGAGCGAATAAGGCTGTCGTCCACACTGCTGGCACATATCTTCTGTCTGTTCTCTTTATCAGCTATTTTCTCTTTATATCTATTTTCATATGGACGTCAATAATTCTTCGAAATGATACATTTGTCATTCGAATGTTTTACAATATTACACAAATTGTATGGTATTGGTGTGACAAAGCCTATATAAAGTTATTTCATCATACAGCTTTTTTTCACAGGGTAATAGTAGGCATTCGGAGGCCCGTGTGAATTTTCAAAATGAGCATTGCTTATGGTTTATGGCGGTTTAACGTCCCAATGCGACTCCGGCTATAAGGGACGCCGTAGTGAAGGGCTCCGGAAATTGCGACCACCTGCGGTTCTTTAACGTGCACTGACATCGCACAGTACACGGGCCTCTGGAATTTCGCCTCCACCGAAATTTGACCGCCGCAGCCGGGATCGAACCTGCGTCTTTCGGGCCAGCAGTAGAGTGCCTAACCACTGAGCCACAGCGGTGGCAAAATGAGCATTGCTGTCTTCATTGACTTGTATGGTGATAATAGTGGTATGTGGAGTTTAACATCCCAAAGTGCACGTAGATTTAACATCCCAAAGTGTACATTCCAAAGTGCATGGCTGGGAGGAAAATATATATATGCTCACTTGACAGTATGAATTGAGCTTTCAGTCGGCGTCTGTTCTATTAGTAAGTAAGCTTTTGTTCGTGCCATCTTTTCGCACTTTACCTTTTTTAAGACCTATGAGCATGAAAAACCTGTTTCAAACCAAAATTTTGATTCGACATGTTTACACGTACGTACAAGATGGCCGCGCGTATCGCGACGAGTGAAACGGCCAGTTATTCTAGGATATTGTACAGGTGCTTCCAATACGAGAGGGAACAACCCTACTCCACAAAAAAAGAAGAACTGCTTTGGTTTTTTTTCCTTAAATTTGAAAATGACTTCGAATGTTACACGCCAAGAGGAAAACTACTTAGAAAACAGGAAACGGTGTGCTTGTCTCACGTAATTATGAAGTAATCCTTAATTGAATGGTCAAACATTGCCCCCTTTTATATTGAACGGGCCTGTATACATGCGATATATTTACGTGGTAAATTTGTCTGACGTTTGTGTTTTATGTTTGATGTTCGTTGTTGTTCTTTTCTACCACAGCTATCTCATTCATCGGGGCCTGTTGACTTCCTCAAGGAGGTTATTTGGTTGTTGTGTGTCCTGTTGCTTCGTTTGGATGCCTTTTAGAGCCTGATTATAGAGTTACGCTTTAAAGGTGCTGATTAGCGTAACTATTTTCCTCACCACAGAATGAACTTAACTCCGTGAATTACCGTCTATGCGCTCGCTAAAGCGTCGATTTCGGCGTGATTTACTTACCAGCACAGCGCAATGATCAGGAAATTTTTGCGGACCTTTGCCACGCGTATAAGGTCGGCTGTAGATGACTTTGCCACTTTCTCTTCTTCGACGAGTTTCTTTTGGACTCTCTGTTGAGAGAAAGGAAGGAAGCAAAAAGTACGCCTTTAAAGATTGAGAGTCTTTCTGAAGTGTTTTCGGTGGTACTTAGAGGTTAAGTTTCTATCGTACCCACATCGGGGTCGAGGTGTATACGTGAAAGCTCAGAGAGTCAAGACGAAAGCTCTTAAGAAGAGTTCGTTAATGCTGAACGACTTGCCTCGTTTACGCCAGAAAAACAGTCTCACGGGGCCGTTTGCACTCGCAGAACATACCCCGTCACATTTACGAAGGCTCCCAGTTTATAACGTTGTCCATTGCTCCCGTCGTTCTTCTTTCTTTTACAGACAAACATCGTAAGCAGGTCAATCGCGTTACTCCAGCCGCTCTGTAATCTTTTCACCTACGCCACTGTTCTTCGCCTTTTGACCGGAACGGCTTCCCCGCAAGGCGAACCCTAGCAGGCATTATCAGGTTTTCGATCAATAACGGGGTCAGCACCGAGCTCCCCAATGAAACAGGACGAAGTACTAAAGCGAAAGGAAGTGATGAGAGAGAGAAAAAAAGAAGGAAGATGCTGAGCCACGCTCGATTAGCCAATTACCTCCAAGTCATTGGCCAGGCTTTTGGGCGGGCACACACCGTTTGTCTTAGCGATGCGTGTCAGCACGTCGGTGGCGTCGCTGAAGCGGTTCCGCGATAGAAGCCACCGCGGTGACTCCGGCAGCAGCCTGGCAGGAAAAGGCACGCACTTTGAATACAGCGGACAGGAATAAATAAGAGTCAGACCCGGACATCTCCGACACTGGCAATTAAGAGCACCCGCTGTTTCGAATTCCCAAGTAAGCATTCCTTATAGAGGGACGGCAGTGCGGATGTTCGATTGAATTGGACAGGTCGATATTAACTTTGGTAACTTTACTGTTTAACGATATAAGCTTTTGAAATCGAAAGCTTCCGTACACGATGGAACCAACACTAATGTGTGTCCGCGTGTGCTTTGCTAATTTTAGTTACGTTTTTTTTTGTGGCAGTGTTGACTTTCGCACTTTCTTGTGGAGATACTGACCCTTCTGTAATCAATCTTCCCAGGGACCTCATTTTCAATCAGCAAGTAACAACTAGCCGTAAGATAACGATAACGTTGAAGTTGGTATATCTGTCTTGAGATATTTTATAAAGATATTTGCTAACAACAAATATTTGCTTTCTGTTTACCGTGATGGGTATCTTGTACGTCAAAAAACAGTAAATCCTTTTCGCTCGAAAAAGCAACGAAGACACGATCTTTAAAGACACGAGATATTTTTTTCGTTCTTTCATTGGAATTCACGCTAATGTCTTACTTGCTTCTATGGCTGCATAATAAAGTCGGAACGTGTTGTTTTTGGAGACGTGATTAATCGTGAACAAGTAAAAACAACATAACAAACAAACAACGTCGTTCTAGCACTCCGATTCTATTTCTCATTTTAATTTCTTTTTCGCGGATCAGGCCAGGTGGGTCAGGAACTCGTTGAGCAGCCCCATGCAATTTAATCGTCACACCTTTGCCGGGTAAATGTATGCCGTCTCAACACCTTCGTGTACGTCATTTCCCGGCGAGCGAAAAGTATCTTGCTTTGCTGGCCATGTGCTGGGGTATTCTTTACATAGTTAATAGCGGAAAAGTTCTTTTCCACGTGATGCGAAACCTGTCCGACAAGCCTTGCCCAAGTCTGGCAAGTTAAAAGAAGGCGGTGTGGAGAGGCGAACCTCGGCTGCTCCAGCCACCACATAAAATTATTTTTTAAATTTGACTGTTTTTTATCTTACTGATAACTATTCGCCTTCATTCAAGCAAGGGATAAGAAAAATTATTAATGAGGAGGGTAAATTGGACTAGGCAGGTCTGTTCGTTAGGCTGACCCATCAGCAGGCTGTTATGTTAAATGAGGCAATCACGTGACCGTCGACTACGCTCAAGAGCTCTTATGTAGCTTCAATAGGCCAGTTCGTGTATACCTCAATGCCAGATGCCGTACTAATGGAAGCATATAAAATTTATAAAATTAATAATATAGTTTCAGTTCACATGTTTTATGCATGGGGAATTATGTTAACTGAATTCCCATCACAACCCTACGCGAACTTTTGAAGGAATAATATACCAGCTTATCACTTTATTCCCGTTCTTGCAATTGACAAGCGAATATATGGTTCGGACAAAGTGAAACTTGGAAAAGTCAACGCAACGGATTGTCAAAACAGTCAGTTTCTATTGCGGGAATTCTTTGGCCACGCCAGCGATCCTACTCTAAGCAGCCTATGAATACTGAATGGGCTGCATGGGCGTTTGCTTATCTGTAAGAGTGTTCTGAGAAAGGTGTCCACTATTCAGCAGCTTCAAGAGCACCAAGCTGCTCAAGGCCGAGAGCTGTGACGGCCTCAGAGCCCATAATCCCGGACAGCAAAAACAACAGCGGCCGCTCTTTCACGCTGATACGCGCCGGGCTAAAGTTTTTATGAAAAATTTGAAGAGGCAAGCATTTGCAAATTGAACAGAAAACCGACTGAGAACAATACTGTTGACGTTGCCCTGTATCGACAAACTACCACGTTCTAGCAACAAAACCACTGCTTTCACTAAAGATGGAGCTTTGCAAGCCGGAAAAGGCCGTAAGTACAGGTGTCGCCATCTGCGGGCAATTTCGCATGTGAACTACAGTGCATCAATATTTTTTTTTGGATGTGGATCCCAGATGCTAGGCTACGCTGTCACTAATTTCAAAACGATGAACGCAGAGTCCGTTAGGTGTAGATGTCACGAGATTGAATCGAGGTGCAGGGAAAAAATATTTAAAATCAATTATCGCAGCAAAAAATTTGTTTTTTCTTTGCTGCCGAGAAAATATCAACATACCCAGAGAGAGTCCACGATCGCATTTCAAGTAAGAAGAAAAATTGAACCGAGATGTGCTTAGTGTCCCTTTAATAGTTATATTGGGATGTACAAGTTTTTCCGAGAGCAGAGAGCCCAAGGGGCACGCTCGTGGTCACACTCTGTGGCTCGTTATGCACAGCCAGCATTCGAAATGACTTGAAGGTAGGAAGAACTTTAGTCACCGCCCATCGGAAGGTTAGGAGTTCCACGGATGCTACAAAAGCCCCACTACACGGCTCGGAAGCGAATCCCTTGGCCTATTCACCATTGAAAAAGGCTGTATGTACATATGCGTCTTGGAATTGTGGGCATCATCATCATAATCATCATCAGCCTGACTACGCCTACTGCAAGGTGAATGCCTTTACCATGTCTCCCCAATTAACCCTGCCCTGTCCCGGCTGCGGCCGTCGTGTCCCCGCCGACTTCTTATTCTCATCCGTCCACCTGACTTTCTGGCGCCCCCTGCTACGCTTGCCTTATCTTGGAATACATTGCGTTACCCTTAAGGACCAGCGGTTGTCTTGCCTTCGCATTACATGCCCTGCCCAAGCTCATTTCTTCCTCTTGATTTCGACCAGGATGTCAGTAACCAGCGTTTTTTCTCTTACCCACTGTGTCCGCTTTCGATCTCTCAACGTTGCACCTATCATTATTCTTTCCATAGCTCGTTGGGCTGTGCTTAACTTAAGATGAATTCTTTTCGTTAGCCTCCGCGTTTTGGCCTCATAGGTGAGTAGCGGTAAGATACAACTGTTGTACGTATACTTTTCTCTTAAGGGCCATTCAAACGGCCATTCATGATCTGCGAGAACTTGCCATGTGATCTCCACCTTATTCTTATTCTTATAGTAGTTATTTCACTCTCATGATCCGGTTCAGCGGCCACTGCCTGCCATAAGTAGACGCATTTACTTACCACTTCTGTTGTTATTGCATTGTGTACAATAACAGGTAACTAGAATGGCTGAGGCAGCGCATGTGCAATGTCCTTTGAGGAGCCTCTTCGAACACCCTCCGCCGGTTGAGTTAGAACACTACAATTGCTCTGTGCTTTCTTTAAGTTCCAGGATTGTCACCTCTCTTTGTTTGATACATGTAACAAACTCCCAATTCCCGATTTTCGACATGCAGTGTTCCAGTATTGCCATGAAGCTTTGTGCTGCTTGTTCCTGCTCAAAGCTGCCTGCACGCGCCTTTATCACTTTTTGACGCTGCTGCCTGCATTGCAAAGGAGTCTACGATTTTTTTTGTTCTGCTAGTGTATGGAGTAGTTCACAGAACACTCTTTTGCTGCCTGAAATGCGAGGCCTTATTGCTGCGACCTCAGTGGTGAAGTGGATCTCGTATAGGGCGTCGCTTCCAGTGCCTCTACTGCTGCCGGCTTGCTTTCCAGGACTATATCCAGCTCGACGAAGCATGAGCTACCGTCACCCGGCTTTTTGGCCTTCACGTGGTGTTTAACCGCACTATTCTAACCTAGAAGTGTACCTCGAGGAAAAATAAATAAATAAATAGACGTAGGCCCGGAGAACTGTAGCCACTGGCCAATGAATTCTTCATTGTGTGAAAGCACGCACATTGGAAAAGAATGGCAGCGGGACTGAAACCCATACGAGGTTGCGGAGGGTAAGGGAAGGTGACGGATGGGAGCGCCGTACTTTGCGTAGAACAAGTTGATGATGGCGGCGCCGGAGCAGAAAAGCCCGAGGATAATCCAACTGCGACACAGGTAGGCCGCCAACGGGAGCACACATAGGCCCGCCGTCCACGCCATCCAGGCGATGGCGAGCATGGAGGTCCTCTGCTTAGGACCGACAAGCTCTAGCACTGCGAGACAAATAATGAGATAGATGAACAACTATCAGCAATAATACAAACAACATATTCACCGAACACAGAGTTTCGCATTTTCCGATTTTTTTTTCCTGATCAAGAGGATGAAATAATGCTTTTTTTTTTGAAATTTTTTTTCGTTCATTAGCGAAATGCAGTAACGACAATTGCGTTTTTGCAATCTGCAAGCCAGTAAGTCAAGTGTACTCGACTGGACGTTTTATTATATGCGAGCAAAGGCACGAGGCATTAGAATACTTATACGAGATCCCGACGAAATAGATGTCCTGAATGTCCCTCCAACGTCATGCTCTATGACCACGCGATTTTTATTTAATCTTTGGTAAGTTGTTGGCACACATCGAGGAACTCGCTCAGGCAAGCTCTCACAGCGTACAGACACTCACGTATGATGTAAGGCAGCTGGAATATCTGCGGCATGATGGTGGCGTTGATAAACCTCAAGACCACGAACGCGATGAAGTTGGTGACGAGTATGGAGGAGAAGCCGAACACGATGGCGACCAGGACGGTTATAAAGAAGGCGCGGCGACGGCCAATCCTGCGAGACATCGCGCCACCGTTTCAGCCAGTAAGAAGAAAAAGAGAGGTCCGAGGGTAAATCTAAGAGAACTCGGCAGAGTTCAATGCATGCCTTTATTGAGCACGCCACTGCTTGAGAAAAAGTGAAGCGCTCTCATAAGTAACTCTTTGCCAGCGCCGGCTACCAGGCCGGCTGGCATTTTCCCCTAATTGCTTCGTGCAGTCTGTGTTATAAACAGGCTCACATGCTACACTAGCACTGATCTGCTTGGTAGAAGCTCAGGGTGACGTCAGCTGAAGACGGTGCGCGCAAGCTAATCACGCAAAAGAATACTCTGTTGCTAAAATAACTGCGCTTTTACTTACACAGCCGAAGACTTGTTGAAGAGGGCATAACACAAGCTCTGGTTCTGGTATAGGGTCTGTGCGCTGTTACTACTTCAATCACGGACTACTGCAAGCTTTTTCACAAAATCACCCTCACAGCTGAAAATGCAGTCGAGGCCGGGTATATCGAGCACGGATGTATTGACTTACTATCTATATCGCAGTGAGAACATCCCCATGGAAGTACCATGCAATGGAATAGAACTGATGTTCGCGTATAACGAACTCACGTTCAGCGGAATATTCGATGTATCGAATGCCGCGCCACGTTCCTGCAGGTGGCGCTTCCTCTAACGGCACTCTTCAATAATTTTTCGGGCGTGCAGATAGGTCGCCGCGTGCGGCTTAAAACCTAGAGGAGGCTTTCGCCTGGCATGCTTCGTTGCCGAAGGCATTGCGGAAGCCAACTATACCTGAACGTTAACGAGGTTATTCTATTCATAGTGTACTGCTAACAGGATTAGTCGTCCTATGGCGTGAGGTAGTAGTTCCAAAACACCGTTCGCTACTGCTTCAACGCTAAGCAGGTTAGGCGTAACAGCACCAAGCGAGCGGCACACTTTCAGCACGGCGGTGGGCGACAAGTTGCTGCAAGAAGCACGCCACTAGCATGAATGCAATGTATTCTTGCTCCTAGGTCACAGATAAGCCTATCTATTGCCATTCCTTTATATATCGAATTATCTGTATATTCAACAATTTCGTCATCCCTCTCGAGTTGGATATATCCGGGTTCGACTCCAGCTCATGGCCGTCCTGACAGCTGCCAATGATGATGTTCGTTATGGTGATCCGCTGAACGGCTGCGAACTCCTCCTCACTTGAACTTTCCTATGCGCTTTGAGTTTGATTATGTTATGCCGATCGACGCACAGAAGAAAAAGGCTCTTACGGAAGAAGTTCCATACACTGATATCAAAACGAGCTGCGTCATTAAATACAATTTTTTTTCTCCTCAAAAACATAGGAAAGTCATCATGTGCTTCTTACTTATCTGATAATGTACCGAAGAGAATCGTGCCCAGGGCGCTTCCGATGCTTGTCATGGTGAAGACTAGGCTCGGCAGGTGACTTCGTTCGCAGACCAAGTCCCACTGGAAATATGTACAGAGAGATGTTATATATAGAAAGCTGCTCTTGCTACTGTTCTGCATGCCTTTCTTGTGTACATTTTCGCTATTTGGAGTTCTAAATTTTAGTCATTGAGCCTGCAGTGCAGCCCACAAGTGCGCTTTACCGAAAGAGGTGGATTGAAGTTTGAGAATGGAACGACTATCAGTGACCCGTCAACGCAATGGTTTGGTACAGGACCCTTTCTTTCAAGGATTTCACCGCAGAAAAGCCGTACCCAAATCTTGTAGAAAGCCGTTTGGTAGCCGGTTAAGATTATGCTTTGCTAAGAGCTGTATGCAACGCTGCAACTGATTTCCATCCTTCACTTGCGTACATGGCGTACAAAAATCTACTCATGTACATTTTAGGCATGCCTGTGAATCATACACTCGTGTGCCTATAATCCTACCTTCGTGTGCGCATATTGTTACACTTGAGTGCTCGTACACTCGTACGCTTGTGAGTTTCTAAGCAACATTTCTGCCCGTGTATTACAGCCTACGAATTTCGAAACTTTGAACAGCAATGTTCTTAGAAGATGAGATTATGTTTTATATATATTTAAGATTACTGGCACATTCCTTCGGTGTCGGTGTCGAAGCTGGTGTTGAAGTTGAACTATTTCTTCATGCGAAGGTACCTGGCTGTAAGTAGAGCTGTGTGTAGACTTGTCCAGAGTGACGGGGCGGGGGGCTGTCGGAAAAAGTGAGATCTTAGCGCATCTACTGTGTTAAGGACCCAGTGCTTGTGCCTTTGTGGTTTTTGTAGCTTTCTTATGCCCTTGTTGTGGAAGTGCTTAGGCGCAAGATTTTTCGGCGAAAAGCAATACCTGATTTAAACACGCTTCCTTTGGCCCGCAGTGTGCACCACGCGGGCGCTCTGGACAAACCTGCTTAATCTCGGCGCATGAAATTCATTTTCAGTTTTGCACATGTATGTCCAACATTCTTGGACAAAAATTTTGAGCATTGAAGTATTGTAAGGTATTGTTATGGAAATATTGGAGGTAATGATCCATTCCTCCAATGTGTAGCAGAATTTTTCTTGTAGAGTGTTTCCGTCACTCGCATGGAGCAGTCAAGACTGCCGTAGAAAACCAATGGGGAACAGCGCTTTTGGTTTGGTTTGGTTTGGTTTATGGGGTTTAACGTCCCAAAGCGACTAAGGCTATGAGAGACGCCGTAGTGGAGGGCTCTGGAAATTTCGACCACCTGGGGTTCGAAATTTCCGGAGCCCTCCACTACGTGACGATAGCAAGAACGTTAATAGCAAAAATATTCAAGCCTGCCGACGGGAGACCCGCGCATATATTTATTGTTACAGCAAAATCTTACAATATATAAAAAGATTGAGTTCACAAACTTGCTCCCTTTCAAAAATGTTTTCGTCCAGAATTGCTGGATATGAGTCTGCAGGGAATCCACGGTATAGTTTGAATGGTGCTGCCATTAAAGGCATTTATGGGCATGGGCGGAGGGTTTACATACTGTAGGATTACGGGTTCCCATAACACTTCTGTGGCCGTGTTCTATAAGCTTTCCATTTACCGTTGCCAATTTCTTGTCCATTCGGTCATCTGCCATTGGTCACTGAGATATACCGGCGGCTTTCCCGCGTCCGCGGCAAGCGACCCTGCCATTGGGTCGTTGGCGACCGGGCCTCCCCATTGGCTGTACATCTCAGCCAATGGCAGCCACCGGTCAGGTGTGTTTACCTGCTGTTGACAGAGCGCCGCGATGCACTTCACCATTGGCTGCATATTGCGTCCAATTTCAGCCAATGGTGAGGTCCGATCGCCAGTCCCCCAATGGCAGGGTCGCTTGCCACAGATGCTTGAAAGCCGCCGGTATATCTGAGTGACCAATGGCAGAGGACCGAATGAAAGCAAAATGGACAACGGAAAATGAATAACTTATAGAATGTGGACCCTGGTAACAACCTGAGCTACCGAGTTCAATGTCCTTTAATTTTCAGACGCCAACATCGTGTTTTTAGATCGGATATCGTGAATATTGGGAGAACGCTCTTAGTAACAAGGGCAATTGACATTCGAGTGTTATTAGATAAGCAAAAATCTTGCATAGCTGGAAGAACTTGAAAGCAAGTCCTGGACGCCCTGAGTTTAGTGCTGCAAAGCATTGCGGAAACCGATTTCCCGTTCAGCTGTTGTACGTTTAGTAGTAATTCACGAGCATTCATAAACCCACGCGACAGAAGAATGAAAAAAATAAATAAATGAAATTGATAGATAGAAGGGAAGTCGAGCAATGTAAACCGGAAGCTAAAACACCCTTTCCGTCTAATTTTTTTTCTAGCGACAGCAGCCTTTTATTGAGAGCCTGCAGTTTGTACATTGTGCTCATAGTTACGCATTCGCAAACCTTTTAAATGCGGCATCGTTTCTTGGTCCGCCATTACGCTTTAAGTGCATGATTGGAAACATGAGTTTTCACTGTTGTAATAACAATCGTCATCGTCGTCACCTCCACTAGTGCCGCACACATTACCACCGTCATTTTCCCTATACTATCATCTCAATGTGAACCGACCAGTTTTAACACCGGCACGATGGCAACTCTCAGTAGGTATATGCATCAACTGCAGCTGCACCGAGCGCTTACGTAGTAGTAGTAGCAATACTAGTGGTAGTAGTAGTAGTAGTAGTAGTAGTAGTAGTAGCAGTAGTAGTAGTAGTAGTAGTAGTAGTAGTAGTAGTAGTAGTAGTAGTAGTAGTAGTAGTAGAAGTAGTAGTAGTAGTAGTAGTAGTAGTAGTAGTAGTAGTAGTAGTAGTAGTAGTTGTAGTAGTAGTAGTAGTAGTAGTAGTAGTAGTAGTAGTATTAGTAGTAGCAGCAGCAGCAGTAGTAACAGTACAAGACCTTTATTCGGCCATAATTTACAGGCCGAGCATGTCGACCGCCTGGATGACCAGAAGTCGCAGTTCTGCAGTCTTATCCTCGGGCCAGTATCAGCGGCTGCGAGCTTAAACCAGCTTGACTAACGCGTACATAGATTATCGATACTACTTAGAATAAACGTCAAAGTAATGCGGGAAAGTATACCTGAGTTGAAGCGGTGACGTCATAGAAAGTGTTGTCATAGGAAAAATAATCACATGGTTGCCACTCCAAGCCTCCCGGTGACAACCACGGCGACTGATTCCGCAGACCGTCCGCAATGTCCAGGATTTGCCGCACCAAGCTCGAGTTCAGAGCATCGAGCGGAAACACTCTGCAGTTGTCTTCGCTAACCAGCGCAGTCCTTAAGGTATGCTCTTCGGAGGACGTTAAGTTGTAAGCGTCGCGCACAAAGTCCGGAAGCAGGCAGGTGTGCTTCGGCGTGGACAGCATGAAGATCTGGCTCATGAAGTACCCCGGCATCAGGATGGAAGCCGGAGCCAGGTAACCCCACACTAGAATCTTCTGGAACTTCCCGTAACCGCCGAGCTTCTCCAGAATGTCCTCGAACTCCATAGTTCACTTGAGGGTTCGAAAGCAATTTTTACCTGAAAGAAAAAGAAACAGTGACATTCAGCAGTCTTTCTAAGATTTAACCGAAAGGTCAATTATAGGCCCCCAGACACCACGTATGTCATACTTACACAAGAAGAGAGGTCGACTGCACTGCCTAACCCTGCCTAGATGCTTATTCTGGCGCACCCGCTCTGCTTCTGCCTATTTGTCCCAATCCGACCGGTCAAAGCCAGCCGTCCAAGAAAGGAGAGCGTGCGATAAATTCTTTATCTCGCCTCGAAGTACTTTTCTGCGGCATCATGAAACGATCACATGGGAGTTCGAGAATTGGAGTATGGCTTGTGCTTCACGCGTGCGATAAACCCAGGGCCTTGGCTCAATGTTTTCCCCTTTATTTGCTCCTTTCCGACCGTACGATTACTTGGGTGTCGGCTCTTCGCATCCTAGCAGGCGCCAGACGCTATGCCGGCCGCAAGTACTCGCTGTTAGTTATTGCAAGTTATCACAATGTGTCACTGGCCCCGTCACAGAGACTCTTAACCTAGAACTCTTAACCTAGATTTCAACAGCTCTTCTAGGCCTGTCCTCTCTTCATAGCGACGTCACGTTGAATAAAGGAAATTTTTACTTAGCCTAACTCGTCGCTTCCCACTGCGTGAAATTGCTGTTCGCCACTGGCTGTGTATGAATATTTACTTCTAACTACATCTAGGACTGACTCTGCACCACCGGTTTAAATGACTTTTAATGATTGTTTACCTTTACCCTTTTATTCTTACGCAATATATTTAACCTTAGGATTTTTCGCCGAACAATTTAATGCGGCAGCCACCTTCCCGGAGGAAGTAAGTAGTTACCATTACATGTAAAGAAATCCATAGATGTCGCCTTGCTTACCACGATCGACTGCAACTTCTTTTGCTTATTGTGTCATTTGCTATCTACGTTGTTGATTTAGATGTTGTAAAATAATTATTGCAGCCTTTATCCTACTACTACAATAACACCTTGCGGAAATAAGCATAAACAACCAACCAGACAACCAAAAAGAAAGAAACAAACAGGTAAAGTTTTCCAGGCATCGCTATCAGTGCTACCGAATTGGACGACACGAAAACACTTATAAGCGCCGCTATGGAAGTGTACGAAACTCGCATGACCTGCTCTATATATATTAGAGAATTCTAATTGATTATGCCAGATTTTCGCAAAAAAAAGTATGTCACAAATATCACTTAATCACATAAGTCCCGTCCTTACACATGATTCCAGTTGTTTGACCTCAAGGAAAGCCTGTTGTTTCAATCCCTTCTTATGTGTAATGACCAAGGCCAATTGATAGTGCCCAAAAAGAGGAGAAAACTGACATACAAATTTCTTAACCAGCATATAAACATTTCAAACACACACAGACGTGAAAGGACTACAGACATCTAGCTTTAGTTGCCTGTTTTCTTCTGCGTAATAATGCAGAAGGCATTAGAATACGTGGATCATCACGTGGTGTACGCCTACGAAAGCAAATTTATAATTCAGTTAATTCTCTCATGTGTTCCGGTTTCTTCAACCGAACGATGGCTGAGAAGTGCAAGGTGCTTTAAAGCCAAGTGAGGTATGAAAAAAAAAAAAACATCTAGGGTACGTCGTTTTTTTTATTTTAGCTGTTTAAGCAGGTTTTGCCAAGCATTGTAGTAATTGAAACTACGTATTACCGAATAATTTGCGGTTATTTTCCAGCCTCAAGTGACCTAACACACCTTACACGTCACAGCCTTCGTTCGACTCTTGAAACCGAAGCAGCTTAAGGAAGAACCTCTTAAATGCATTATTTAGCGGTTGTAGGGGAGTGATCCACTTACACTTATGTCTAACGCTTCATTTTATGGAGAAAGACGCACAAGCAAAGATTTGGTGTCTGTACAAATCTACCATCCAAGCATGCAGTGACTTCATGACAGCAACGTCCACGAAGCGTTGCGCACTCCCTAACGTACCTTGTGCAGTGCGATACAACAAGCACTGTGCAGTCGCGCTAATATAGCCTTGTGCGGTGTTCCATAGTCAACGCACGGCCAAGTACAATCACAGCGTTGGCGTACTGCGGCGTACTGTAAAAAACGGTGCACGAATAAACCTGTTGTTTGGAAGGAAGAAGGAACCCTTTCGTAAGCATGTGTTCACTCTGTTCTCTGCTGAGAACACGCGCGGACATGGTTAAATTAGTGAGAAATCTGTTAACAACGAAGCTGTATGCTGCCCAAGATTTACCATTTTGGTCCTAGTTCGTACGCGCTGCTAAAGCTCGAACATCCCAACAGCGATCCCAAAAAGCGAACACAACAGCGATGAGTCCAAACAACGCAACAACATGTTGTGCCGCAGTGCTGGGAGCGCTACCATAGTTTGGCCATCTCCGGAATGAATGAATCTGTATCTTACCGGTACTCACCTATGGGGCAGAAACGTGGAGACCAACAAAGAGGATTCAGCTTAAGTAAATGACAACGCAGCGAATTATGGAAAGAAAAATGATAGGTGTAACTTTAAGAGATCGGAAGCAGGCGGAGTGGGTGAGGGAACAAACGCGGGTTAATGACATCCTAGTCAAAATCAAGGGGAAGAAATGGGCTTGGACAGGACATGTGATGCGAAGGCAAGATAACCGCTGGTCCTTAAGGGTAACGGAGTGGATTCCAAGAGAAAGCAAGCGTACGAGGGGGCGGCAGAAAGTTAGGTGGGCGGATGAGATTAAAAAGTTTGCGCGGATACGGTGGCCGCAGCTGGCAAAGGACAGGGTTAATTGGAGGGACATGGGAGAGGCCTTTGGAATGAAGTGGGCGTAGTCAGGCTGATGATGATGATAATGATGGAATGAATAAACTTATGGCCTCAATGACGTCTAGCTGGAGGAAGAACTCTGCTACCTACTTAGGAATGTGGCGACTAGCCATTTTTTTTACTGGAGAATTCGCAGCCATTTCTCGACGCACACGTAGACGGAATCGATTGCTAAATTGAGTGATTAGTATTTGTGGCATAATAAAAAAAAACACGCTTATTCTGGTTGCTGACTTTACTGCCGTGCTCCCCGCATGGTGTTTTATTTATAAGCTGTGGTGTTGACAGGCGATTAAAAAGCGGAGGGCTGCGAAGCGCTACAATACGTAAAAAAAAATGAAAACACACGACAGGCAAAAGCGATAGCTTGGCGGCCAGGGTAGGATGATTACTGAGAATTTTTATCTGAAACTATGCTGAAAACAAAAAAGAAATTCGAGACAATGGAATCATCCTACAAGTCGGTAGGTTTTTCTCCTCTCACCTGTGTTACGTCTTCCGAAGACCTACCATAAGTGGTACAGTGATATGTGCGCCTGACAGCACTTGTAACAGTTTCCAAAGACTGCGAGAACTGTTTCTAAACTGCTGTGGGTTTCGTCGCAAAATTCAAGTGGGCGACACAATCAGCTAAATGTAGAATGCCGAAAATAGTTGCATAATAGCTTAGGCGACTCAGATTGGACCAACTTGGTTACTTCGAATGTGACAAAGCGGTGCATAGCTGGTTGTAAGCGCCCTCTGGCTGCATTTTGAAGTCGCCTTCGACAAGGGCGTCGCCTTCGCTTACAAGCACGACGCGAGGGGCAGAAATCTTTGGACATAGCCTAGCGATGAAAGGACGGCAGTCGGGGAAGCACAGAATTTTGAATGCGAATGCATTGCAATTCTCATCGTCAAAAAAATGTGTCATTGTTGTTCAAAAAATTCGCCCGTTGGCTGGAGGGAAGTGACGTCACCAAAGCGGATAATTTACACTGGTTTAAGCGAAATGACGTCACTATATTTTAAAGTGACGTCATGTCCGGTAAAGGTATCAACAGCTTTTAATGCTATCGCACTGCCAACCCGTTAGATAGTAAAGTGTCTCTGGAAATTTCGTCTTCTGTTTTTCGTCTGTCTTGCTTCATTTTTTACTTGACGGTTCATAAAAGAAAGGATGCTTCTATAAACGATGGACTCGACAGCATCGCGAGGAATTGTCGCTAGAGTGCTCACTGCCGGGCACGAAGAAGTGAAAAAGCGCGGCTCTGACGGAGCGAGGGCGATTCGACACTACTGCACGTGGGCTTAGGTGAGCCGACGGAGCAGCGATTGGACGCTTTGCAAGCTGTCCAACGGGACTTGTGCAACCCCACTGGAACCGTGCTCCATATGACTGCACCCCCCAGAAGACACATGCCGCTCTTGCTACCATGACAACCCAGAGGCAGCAGCACCATCTCGACTAGAAATAAGATGTATGATGAGTATACAGTGTTCTGGTGATGGATCGCAGGTCGTGCGCATATCCAGAAATGTCGGCATAATAGAATTAGGCAACTAGTGCCCTTCCTGTTTTAATTGCAAGCGGTTTGCTCAAGCCATTAGGCAGCGTGTAGAGTTTAGTTGTGACGATTTTTCACGGTTTCTGCTTTAAAGTGTTGGCATCAGGGGCACCCATTTCGGGAAAAAGCGCCCGCGGGCAGTGTTCCTTGAAACCTTCACCTGTCACCTGCAACCTGCCACCAAACGGACTTGTTTAAATATTGGGTTCGGGAGTAAAATGTCAATTCTCAAGTTGCAAATGATCTCGAAAAGCAACCGGCTGAAATATTTCCAACAGTGTGCCGTATACGTGGCTTCATAAAAGACCATATAAAAAAGTGTGCGAAAAAAAAATATAACACTTTACAGCAGTACATCTTGAGCGCCGCAAGACGCGCTTTCAAATAAAAAAGTCAGTTTATCACCGAAACGCTGTCTTCAGCAGAGCTTTGCGTTTGCACTGGGCGCGGAATATCAGATAAGCAGATTTTTTTCTCGGGACGCTCAAGTAGTCTAAGCGCTCAAGTACAGCATCGCAGTCAAGTGGTAGGTTTTGCATTTCACGCGTTATTTTAGGGCGGTAAAATAACCCATGTAAACGGTACCCTATTGCAAACCGGCGGTTTTTCAATGTAATCTGCAACTTTCGGATCGACGCTTATTTTTCCCGAACCCAATGTTTAAAAACTCCCCGCAGCGCTGGCCTAGCGGTCAGAGCATCCGTCTCGCATCGCAGTCAAGTGGTAGGTCTTGCATTTCACGCGCTATTTGAGGGCGGTAAAATAACTTATAAAGACGACATTCTATTGCAAACCGGCTGTTGTTCAATGTAATCTGCAACTTTCGGAATGATGCTTATTTTTCCCACACCCAATTTTTAAAAACTCCTCGCAGCGCTGGCCTCGCGGTCTGAGCAACCGTCTCGCATCGCAGTCAAGTGGTAGGTCTTGCATTTCACGTGCTATTTTAGGGCGGTAATATAGCTTATGTAAACGATACCTTATTGCAAACCGGCTGTTTTTCAATGTAATCTGAAACTTTCGGAATGACGCTTATTTTTCCCGAACCCAATTTTTAAAAACTCCTCGCAGCGCTGGCCTCGCGGTCTGAGCATCCGTCTCGCATCGCAGTCAAGTGGTAGGTCTTGCATTTCACGCGCTATTTTAGGGCGGTAAAATAACTTATAAAGACGACATTCTATTGCAAACCGGCTGTTTTTCAATGTAATCTGCAACTTTCGGAATGATGCTTATTTTTCCCACACCCAATTTTTAAAAACTCCTCGCAGCGCTGGCCTCGCGGTCTGAGCAACCGTCTCGCATCGCAGTCAAGTGGTAGGTCTTGCATTTCACGTGCTATTTTAGGGCGGTAATATAGCTTATGTAAATGATACCTTATTGCAAACCGGCTGTTTTTCAATGTAATCTGAAACTTTCGGATCGACGCTTATTTTTCCCGAACCCAATGTTTAAAAACTCCCCGCAGCGCTGGCCTAGCGGTCTGAGCATCCGTCTCGCATCGCAGTCAAGTGGTAGGTCTTGCATTTCACGCGGTATTTTAGGGCGGTAAAATAACTTATAAAGACGACATTCTATTGCAAACCGGCTGTTTTTCAATGTAATCTGCAACTTTCGGAATGATGCTTATTTTTCCCACACCCAATTTTTAAAAACTCCTCGCAGCTCTGGCCTCGCGGTCTGAGCAACCGTCTCGCATCGCAGTCAAGTGGTAGGTCTTGCATTTCACGTGCTATTTTAGGGCGGTAATATAGCTTATGTAAATGATACCTTATTGCAAACCGGCTGTTTTTCAATGTAATCTGAAACTTTCGGAATGACGCTTATTTTTCCCACACCCAATTTTTAAAAACTCCTCGCAGCGCTGGCCTCGCGGTCTGAGCAACCGTCTCGCATCGCAGTCAAGTGGTAGGTCTTGCATTTCACGCGCTATTTTAGGGCGGTAAAATAACTTATAAAGACGACATTCTATTGCAAACCGGCTGTTGTTCAATGTAATCTGCAACTTTCGGAATGACGCTTATTTTTCCCACACCCAATTTTTAAAAACTCCTCGCAGCGCTGGCCTCGCGGTCTGAGCAACCGTCTCGCATCGCAGTCAAGTGGTAGGTTTTGCATTTCACGCGCTATTTTAGGGCGGTAAAATAACTTATAAAGAAGACATTCTATTGCAAACCGGCTGTTTTTCAATGTAATCTGCAACTTTCGGAATGATGCTTATTTTTCCCACACCCAATTTTTAAAAACTCCTCGCAGCGCTGGCCTCGCGGTCTGAGCAACCGTCTCGCATCGCAGTCAAGTGGTAGGTCTTGCATTTCACGCGCTATTTTAGGGCGGTAAAATAACTTATAAAGACGACATTCTATTGCAAACCGGCTGTTTTTCAATGTAATCTGAAACTTTCGGAATGATGCTTATTTTTCCCACACCCAATTTTTAAAAACTCCTCGCAGCGCTGGCCTCGCGGTCTGAGCAACCGTCTCGCATCGCAGTCAAGTGGTAGGTCTTGCATTTCACGTGCTATTTTAGGGCGGTAATATAGCTTATGAAAATGATACCTTATTGCAAACCGGCTGTTTTTCAATGTAATCTGAAACTTTCAGAATGACGCTTATTTTTCCCGAACCCAATTTTTAAAAACTCCTCGCAGCGCTGGCCTCGCGGTCTGAGCATCCGTCTCGCATCGCAGTCAAGTGGTAGGTCTTGCATTTCACGCGCTATTTTAGGGCGGTAAAATAACTTATAAAGACGACATTCTATTGCAAACCGGCTGTTTTTCAATGTAATCTGAAACTTTCGGAATGATGCTTATTTTTCCCACACCCAATTTTTAAAAACTCCTCGCAGCGCTGGCCTCGCGGTCTGAGCAACCGTCTCGCATCGCAGTCAAGTGGTAGGTCTTGCATTTCACGTGCTATTTTAGGGCGGTAATATAGCTTATGTAAATGATACCTTATTGCAAACCGGCTGTTTTTCAATGTAATCTGAAACTTTCGGAATGACGCTTATTTTTCCCGAACCCAATTTTTAAAAACTCCTCGCAGCGCTGGCCTCGCGGTCTGAGCATCCGTCTCGCATCGCAGTCAAGTGGTAGGTCTTGCATTTCACGCGCTATTTTAGGGCGGTAAAATAACTTATAAAGACGACATTCTATTGCAAACCGGCTGTTTTTCAATGTAATCTGCAACTTTCGGAATGATGCTTATTTTTCCCACACCCAATTTTTAAAAACTCCTCGCAGCGCTGGCCTCGCGGTCTGAGCAACCGTCTCGCATCGCAGTCAAGTGGTAGGTCTTGCATTTCACGTGCTATTTTAGGGCGGTAATATAGCTTATGTAAATGATACCTTATTGCAAACCGGCTGTTTTTCAATGTAATCTGAAACTTTCGGATCGACGCTTATTTTTCCCGAACCCAATGTTTAAAAACTCCCCGCAGCGCTGGCCTAGCGGTCTGAGCATCCGTCTCGCATCGCAGTCAAGTGGTAGGTCTTGCATTTCACGCGCTATTTTAGGGCGGTAAAATAACTTATAAAGACGACATTCTATTGCAAACCGGCTGTTTTTCAATGTAATCTGAAACTTTCGGAATGATGCTTATTTTTCCCACACCCAATTTTTAAAAACTCCTCGCAGCGCTGGCCTCGCGGTCTGAGCAACCGTCTCGCATCGCAGTCAAGTGGTAGGTCTTGCATTTCACGTGCTATTTTAGGGCGGTAATATAGCTTATGTAAATGATACCTTATTGCAAACCGGCTGTTTTTCAATGTAATCTGAAACTTTCGGAATGACGCTTATTTTTCCCGAACCCAATTTTTAAAAACTCCTCGCAGCGCTGGCCTCGCGGTCTGAGCATCCGTCTCGCATCGCAGTCAAGTGGTAGGTCTTGCATTTCACGCGCTATTTTAGGGCGGTAAAATAACTTATAAAGACGACATTCTATTGCAAACCGGCTGTTTTTCAATGTAATCTGCAACTTTCGGAATGATGCTTATTTTTCCCACACCCAATTTTTAAAAACTCCTCGCAGCGCTGGCCTCGCGGTCTGAGCAACCGTCTCGCATCGCAGTCAAGTGGTAGGTCTTGCATTTCATGTGCTATTTTAGGGCGGTAATATAGCTTATGTAAATGATACCTTATTGCAAACCGGCTGTTTTTCAATGTAATCTGAAACTTTCGGATCGACGCTTATTTTTCCCGAACCCAATGTTTAAAAACTCCCCGCAGCGCTGGCCTAGCGGTCTGAGCATCTGTCTCGCATCGCAGTCAAGTGGTAGGTCTTGCATTTCACGCGCTATTTTAGGGCGGTAAAATAACTTATAAAGACGACATTCTATTGCAAACCGGCTGTTGTTCAATGTAATCTGCAACTTTCGGAATGACGCTTATTTTTCCCACACCCAATTTTTAAAAACTCCTCGCAGCGCTGGCCTCGCGGTCTGAGCAACCGTCTCGCATCGCAGTCAAGTGGTAGGTTTTGCATTTCACGCGCTATTTTAGGGCGGTAAAATAACTTATAAAGAAGACATTCTATTGCAAACCGGCTGTTGTTCAATGTAATCTGCAACTTTCGGAATGATGCTTATTTTTCCCACACCCAATTTTTAAAAACTCCTCGCAGCGCTGGCCTCGCGGTCTGAGCAACCGTCTCGCATCGCAGTCAAGTGGTAGGTCTTGCATTTCACGTGCTATTTTAGGGCGGTAATATAGCTTATGTAAATGATACCTTATTGCAAACCGGCTGTTTTTCAATGTAATGTGCAACTTTCGGAATGACGCTTATTTTTCCCGAACCCAATGCTTAAAAACTCCCCGCAGCGCTGGCCTAGCGGTCTGAGCATCCGTCTCGCATCGCAGTCAAGTGGTAGGTCTTGCATTTCACGCGCTATTTTAGGGCGGTAAAATAACTTATAAAGACGACATTCTATTGCAAACCGGCTGTTGTTCAATGTAATCTGCAACTTTCGGAATGATGCTTATTTTTCCCACACCCAATTTTTAAAAACTCCTCGCAGCGCTGGCCTCGCGGTCTGAGCAACCGTCTCGCATCGCAGTCAAGTGGTAGGTCTTGCATTTCACGTGCTATTTTAGGGCGGTAATATAGCTTATGTAAACGATACCTTATTGCAAACCGGCTGTTTTTCAATGTAACCTGCAACTTTCGGAATGACGCTTATTTTTCCCGAACCCAATTTTTAAAAACTCCCCGCAGCGCTGGCCTAGCGGTCTGAGCGTCTGCTCCGCATCCGGAGGTGCGGGGTTCGATCCCCTACCGGTGATACAGTAGGCCTAAGCTGTTCACTGGTCCTCAACTTTTTTATGTTGAAATGCTTGGGAAATGGGTGTTTGACCCCACCTTGTGTAGAAGGAAAATACCTTGTGCCATCTCGCTCTTTTGCCACAGATGCCCTTGCGCCATGAAGATTCATCATCATCATCTGTTTAAAAACTTAACTAGTTAGTCCTAAATAGTTATCTAACCGTACGAAAAAAAAACGCTGCAGACTGGCCACACGACTCCGAACAGCACTTAGTTGGTTTCACTCGGCAAGGACACTCCATCTATTTAAAACATTTAGCTGAGGCACCTGGTTGACAACACAAAGAACCACACGATGAGCACAACCTTGCGTTTGGCTCATGATAGCCTTAGTCGCTTATTCGCTATAATACGCAACGAAAGACAACACACAGAAGCGCCGGACAGCATACGCTATTGTACCAGCTTAGAGGATGTGTTAGCCGCTGTGAGTGGCTGTCCTGGCCATAGCTTCCCGACAGTCAGTCGTCAGTGGTTGCGCCGGATTGTACTCAGCAACCGCTCTCGCAGCCCGGTGGCATCAAGAAGCGCCTTTGTCGCGAAGGCCCGATGCTTTGCACGCGTAACTATGTGGTCACACTGTTGGACGCACGCTATGCCCAGGAAGCCACAGATTATTGAAAAATAAGACTCCCGAGACTTTGGCACGGACTGGAAAGCACACACACGTTGTTTTCTGATGCAGGTTGCCATACATCACACGGGAACGAAGAGTACAGGGGCTTGAGGGAAAGTCGCAGTTACTCACGCTTGGGAATGTGGGGAAACACGTTCTGCCACTAAATCCGACCGCATTCATGGGAAACGTTTTTTTAATATCAAGGTCATGACTTAAGAGTGCTTTTACTAAGCGCATGGTGTTATCTTTTCATTAAGAACTAAAGCTACAATAGAGACAGAAGGAGAGAAAGAGAGAGAGGGCGAGAGAGAGATTTATTAAATGTTCTAGATTCTCTTCTCTGTGTTATGTAGGCAGGTTGAGGCTGGTGTTCAAAGTGGTATGGTAGTAAACAACATGTGGGTGATGAGGGACATCAAGAGCTTTCGTAGATTTGGGTGGAGTGGAGAAAGTGGAGTGGTCCAGATCTCCGAGAAATAAGGGATGCAGTTTGGAGGGGGAGATTGCTGGGTCTATATTGCGCGCTCACTTAGTTGTGCGGTTGTACGTGGAAAGTGCCAATGTGTAGTAGGTGTACTGCTGCGCCAGGTGCTGAACACCTTACAGTGGAAGTCGCGCCAGAAGGGTTGAGTGTGCGGTAGCTGTAAAAGTGACAAGGTACAGAGTTAGTCTACGAGTTTAGGACGCAAGTATATTTACGGAGGGCAGTGCAGGGCGAAAGGGAAGGTAAAATGGCGCTGGGTTGTTTTAGGCTCGTGTTTCACTTGAGTAACGTTGCCGGTTGCTTTCACCTTGTCTCAGCGCAATTTCCAGCTTTTTCTTTTGTGTGTGGATGCGTAACCGCTTTGTCACGGGCTCCCAGCTATTCGCTAACTTTATCTCGTCCGTAAAAAAAGAAAACAAGAACAAATAGAAGCGTGGATGTAGGAGAGAAAAAGAATGCTTAAAAGTCCGCGTCTCCGCTTGCACCAATCGTTGCTGCCGCATGCGGCATGTTTTGGTTGCCACGTGCAGTCGCTGCTGCCATTTCGGCGACTTATAGCAAACATGGCCGAGACACGGAATGCCTATTCTGAATGTGCTCTCGAATAACATCTAATGTCAGTATTCTCATTACACTTTTTTCTTTCTGCCATACAGAACGGTGAAAGATAACAAGCATAACAAACCTCGCGCAGGCGTTCGCCAAGGTGTTTAATCATAATGACAGACATTCCGGTGGCTTTTGAGTGTCTTAATTGAGCTTCGTTACTTGGAATTGCCTTTTAAAGAAAAAAAAAGCGCATACAAAGACAAAACAGACGCACACACAAAAAAGAGCTTATTGCCTCTATGAATAACTCGAAACAAGGAAAGGCGAGGTTAATGAGATGCACGAAATCCACGTGCATCAAAGTAACACGTGGTCGCTGAATAAGTCACCATTCTGACGTGCTATTGGAATGGAAAATGTCAGAGGTCAGCGAAACTCTCGTTCTTAGGCACCTGTCAATGTGGGCATGTCCGTATTCTAGACAGCATAACCTCACTCTTCACCATAAGTAGTTTCAATGAACTTCTCCCTTTTTGTACACTGAATAGTTCAAAAACGTGTTCCGATAAGCGCTTTAAATATCTAAACAATGGAGCGGGTAATCACAATACCTTCCAGTTAATCATGTCACTCAGTCAGCTGAATCACACGTACGCGAGCCGCATTCTTACCTGGTCAAGCCGCTCTGTGCTGTCACGTCGAAGGAGGTGGAGAAAGCCAGCAGCGCAGCTCTATACAATCACACACGAATGGTCCGGGTTGCCTTCGAACAGCAGTCGCAAGCGGCAGCAGCCACAGCCGCGCAAGCAGTGAGAGTTGCAGCACGCCTATCGCCGAAGAAGAGATACCGTCTCGCGCTTGTGTTGCTACGCAGACGGATGGGTGCTCGGCGGCCGTCTGATTGAGGTTTCCTGATTATGAACGGACAAGACGCCACGACGGACTAACACCACTGCTCTATTGAAGACGCCGGTCAACGTTCAATAACCTGCGCCCCTCGCGCCCTCTCTCTCTACCTCTCTATCCTCGCCCTTCTCTTTCGGTGCACTCTACCGACTCGTGAGGGTTCGGTTTCGGAGGGAAGAATGCAGGAGTCAATAAAAGCAGGCAGTGAAAGAGGGGGGGGGGGGGCAAATTAATGGTGCGAATAGCTTTCGTTATGAGCTACCGGCTGTCTACCAACAATTCAGTTTGTCTTCAACATTCCCACCATGAAAGTGATTACGGGGTGGGAGGGGATTACAGGGCAAACACTAAGAACATGCACTCCACTCTGTAATTGTTACCGGATGAGCTGACGAAACGTTCAACGTCGCTGTGGTTGAGTAACGTTGATCGAAGCCTAGTACTTGTCTGTATATCCTATCTGTTGCGCAACCTTTTACCCCCCTCTTCTTCCCCAATGAAAGAAACCGCAGCCCTTTACCCTCTATGAAAGAAGCCCATAAGCCATATGAGCTGGCGAGAAAACAGTGTTTTTCAGCAGCTATCGTTCTTAATTTGTCGCAATTTAAATGCAGCCAGTGCCTCATATAACAACTGATTCGTGACTGTAAGTCAGGCTGAAAAAAAAGTTCGGCCGTTTGGCGGCTGCTGTAATCCGTCCCGCTGTAACACACCACTGTCTAACAGCGGCGCAACAGTGTAGAAATGTGCCATTTAAGAATGTACCAAACAAGGAGGAAGTTTTTAGGAAAAGGTAATTGTTTTAGAGCAGAAATATTTGTTGTGGCTGGGAACGAGGATCACTTGTGATCATGATTGTGAACTATTTCATAAATCACTTTTGCAAACAAACGGGACGCGGTCAATATAACGTGCGAAATATTGAAAGCAAAGCACCCTTGCAACGCACTATTCACTGCAATAGACGATGGTTTCGGAATACTGGCGTGCATGTTTTCCATTTTATTTGTGTGCCAACTTTAAAGGTCTTCCATTTGATGAATGTGGACAGGTTAGGCAGGCTTGTGGTCTGTTTTTTTTTCTGTCATCTCTTCTTCGCGCTGTTATCAACATGATCGTAAAGCAACAGGCCCAACTCGCCACTCTTATGTAGAGTACTCTCTCACTGCAAGATGCGTCACAATGGTGACTCCTGTGGATTGCAGCAGTGTAGAGCAAAGTCTTGCTCGATGATACCAAGGACAAATTCGACTTGGTTCCAAAAAGGCATGGCGGAAAATAGGATGAGCCATTTTTCACACTGTTATCACTGTGTGCAATTGCCGGGAATAAATGCTTTCTTTTGGAACTTAAGTCAAAAATTCGATCGGGTGTCTTTGGTTGCTTCTATAAGTTGGCCAGTGAGGTCGAAGGCAACTTGCGTAGCCACAGACATGAAGTGTTTTATGAACACGATCAAAAAAAAGTCGAAAGTGTGTTTAGTCCTCGCACATATTCACCCATTGGCATGCTCAGAAAGGGTTCATACTTCACCACGAAACCAAACACCTCCTTGGCGCTGTATAGCGGTTGGCCTGATGACGACTTGACATTTCATCGGGGTCCCGGATGATGGATAACAGTTTATGTGAATCTTCTGTTACGCTCGTGGAACGGTATTGTGAACTTCTTATCTAGACAGGCAAAATACGAAGCAACCGATCTGAGCGATCATTTCCTTTCGCCATCTAGACGGGCTCCAATGTCCTCCTGTTGCTTGCATCGTCCGAGCTGTGGTTCTCGCCGAAGATGCACAAGAGTATAACGCTTCTCAAGGGCAATCATGCTTCAGTGTGCAGGGGCTGCATTTCGACAGATTTCTTGTCGCCGTTTTCTTTGTCGTGTCTGAACTTGCAGGAATCTTCTATCCTGTTGACAGAACAGATAAGCAGGAGTATTGTTACACTACACAATTATTAACCTTAGTCTTACCTGAGAGAGGCAGCAATAGAAAATCTGCTAATGCAATTCCTGTTCGTGACGACTCTCTTCCCGCCACCCAGCAATGCGTTCTTCGGCGCACCCAAGTTATTCCCTCGGCCTCAACTTTTCCCGCTTTATATCCCATCATCCTTTGCCTCCCGTGCAGGCTAGCAAACCGGTTTAATCTTCCCGTTAACCTCCCTGCTTTTCCTCCTCCTCCTCTTCTTTCCTTCACCATATTCGTCCTATTCCTGAGTATCCAGATTTCTCGAAACCATATGCTAATCTGGAACATTCCCTTTCCTCTTGCCTTGTTGCTGTTGAAATATCCCATTATTCAAATCCCTGTTCCCCAACAGAGAGTGCGTGTTTGCGCAGAGTACCCTTCATAAAACGTTGAACCGACTGCCTTTTAAAGCACCAGTGGCAGTTCCCTTAAATGCCGTGCACTTCAGTCCTGTGCACGTACCTTCTTGTACCAGGGCTTAAGGCTTGAAAGCAGTTTGGTAGAAAGAATTTCAAGAAATAATACAGAAAATAAGGACTTGATTCACTGTGTCACGCGTTTTACTGCTGCGGTATCCCATCGAAGATGTTAGCATCGTCTAAGCCGCTATCTCAAAATTTCAGCTCAAACTAAACCGTTCTGAAAGACCTCGTGACATAACACTAAATAGGAAAGAATAGCAATACCTTCATGACAATAATTCAAACTTTTTGGGTAACATTTCTGCCACCTAACGCTTCGCGCAGTTTCGTTCGACGTTGTCTCCTAATTGGAACAACGCCGTTTGCCTTCTGGGATGGCTTTAAAAGCTCTGCACCCTTTTAAGAACCCCTGTCATTGATTTTCACTCCAGTGATTGGTCTTACGACAGGAAAGAATTCTTGCGGGCAGGATTAGTAAAGGTTACTGAAGTGAAGGTGCGAAGTCGCTAGTCTTTCGAAAAAGACGAATGCTCCAATTAGAAACTTCCAAGAATAATGAATCCAACGATAACTGCAAACAGTCGCGAGATGTGTTGGCGAGGAAACTAACTGGAGTTAAAGTGATAATGCACAAAAGTAACTAAGAAGAAAATAAAGAGAGAGAACAGAAAGCTGAGAAGTTGGGTACGATTCATAGTATAACAGTGCGGAAAACGAGGACGAACGAAGAACTAGGCAGCATTAGTGCTGACTTCCAACAAAACTTTGCTACACACTTGCATACATTTATACCCGTTCCGCCGAGACGAAGCAAAGAAAAGAACGGAAATTTTCAACGTTGATCATAACCTACATTTCTGCAAAGGCACCGTCCAAAAATTCAAATTCGCGGTTGTCAAGTAATATACTGACGGTTTTCTCACGCACGAAGAACCATCTTTACCAATATGGGAAGCCTCGACTACCTCCCTTACCGTTTGATCGCTATGTGCGTAGCAAATCGCCATGATCACATGACAACCGTAAATTTGAATTTTCGGGCGGTGCCTTTGCAGAAATATAGGTGATGATCAGTGTTGATAAGTTCGGTTCTTTTCTTGACTTCGTCTTGGCAGAAAGGGTATAAATGTATGCAAGTGTGCAATACAGTTTATTATAAAGTCAGCGCTCGTGCTGTCTAGTTCTTCGCTCGTCGTTGTTTTCCGCGCTGTTGTACTATGAAAGAGAGAGAGAATATGGCAGGAAAGGCAACATGAAAGAAAGGAAAAAAAGAAAGAACGGGAGAAAGGAAAAAGAAAGAAAAAGGACAGCAAGAAAGACAGAAAGGAAAAGAAGGACAGCAAGAAAGAAAGACAGAAAGAAAGAAATATAGATAGAAAGACAGAAAAGAAATAAATAAAGA
This sequence comes from Amblyomma mixtum, assembly GCF_055824585.1. NCBI lineage: Eukaryota > Metazoa > Arthropoda > Arachnida > Ixodida > Ixodidae > Amblyomma > Amblyomma mixtum. The sequence goes on from NC_143013.1 coordinate 82,983,955, forward strand.
AAGAAAGGAAGAAAAAAGGAAAGAAAGAAAGAAAGAAAGAAAGGAAGAAAGAAAGAAAGAAAGAAAGAAAGAAAGAAAGAAAGAAAGAAAGAAAAAAAGAAAGAAAGAAAGGAGACATACAGATACCGTAATAATAACTTCGTCTGGCGACACACCATGTGCGCGTCTCGCCTCTCACCTGTTGAACGAGAAGAACTTTTGGTCGTCGCCGAACTTCTCGGCCTCCTCGACTGTCTGGCAAAGCGGGTAGCCCTTGGTCTCGGGTAGCCAGGCTGCCGCGATCCCCGCAGTCGTCGTCAGAACCGCCAGGAAGAGGAACGGAATCCAGGCACCGTACCTACCCTGGATAGGCAGCCGTGATCAGTTATTGTCATCGAATGCTGGTGTGCACCTTTCTCGTAGTTTACTACTAGAAAGCGCGATTTGTGTTACCGTTCTGAGATGCATTGCAAAGTTTAAATAAGTTAGTGTGTTGTGTTTTGCTTATGTGTATGGTTATGTGTGAGATCGCGCTGCCGTCCACCTCTAATGCAGCAGTTATTTGGAAGTTTTATATTTGTGCGAGCATCCCGTTTTGGATGAAGGATGAATGGCTGAAAGAGAATTTCAAATGTGCCCCTATACCTGCGCGCGGTTGAAAGGTTATGTTATATGAAGTTCGAACCCTTACTGTTTAGAGTTACAGTTGTTTAAGGAGCTTATGTGCATGGGCAGTGTTTATTTAACAGGGAAGAGGAGAGGGCGGACAAAAATGTATTTTCGCGTGAAGCTAGCCGTTCCAATCATAATAAAGCATCATCGATTGAGAGACTGAGTGAGGAGGGGCAGAGGGGTCCAGTGACAACACATAACCTTCAACACACTTGAACCGATGGTCTGCTGAAAGAATGGAGCATTGTGGCAGATGTAAGAAGCTCACAGATTTATATGAAAAAATGACATCAAATAGAAAAAAATTGTTGAACCAGGTACGAAAACATATAGAATTGCAAGATATTGAGACAAAAAATATAAACCTTAAGAGCCAGTGGTTCGAAAAAATTGGTCTGCTGAGGCAATGCATAATGATATTGTAAATAAAATGCAGTCATGATCAAGTCCGAATCTTCTTTATGGTTTGGACCAAAGCGGATTACATGAGTCGTGATCACATACCGACTTGGTCAAAGACTGCACTTTTGATTCGCATGCACTTTCATATTGGAAAAGGATAATAAGGAAACAAAACAAAATCCGTGTCAATCTCATATATAGCGGCTATATGTATTTACGATACTTGTCACCATTACAGCCGCCACCAGCAGATTATGGACGACGCGTCATGTATGCTTCCGTGTGAAACCATATTCCGGGCATTCATAACTGCGTTCTTTGGACAGAATCATGATAGAATGGTTGTCCACGAATGCTATTGCCCTAGCGTTATCTTGTTCCCTGCTTTCCTCAGCATATTCTCCGGCCGTCGATATCCCGGCTCCCATGGTACTTTGGAAGGCCTTACATTTTTTAAATGTTAGAAACTAGCATGCAGAGAGTAGATACTACAAATAATCAGCAAGTAATATGCGAATCTTCAAGAAAGATAAGGCAAAATGAAAGACGATGTTGACGAATGAATGTTGTGGTTAGCACTACCGTACCGATATAATTAATACCCACAAGGTGCTATTCCAGCCTTGCGTTTTTTGAATTCCGAGATACTGTAGTAGGATACAACTTGCAACAAAAAAAAAACAGCAGTTGGTAACAGTGGACCATGGCCCGAAGCATCCTATGTTACACCGCTGACCAACCACAACAGTAAACGCAATGAACTTTTTAATGTTTGACTGTTTTAAATAGGCCAGAGGCAGCAAAATGTTTGAGCTTATAATTCCGTGCAGTGGTTAGCTTCCTGTTTCAATGAGAGCAAAATTTTTAGCGACGGGCTACTTTTTGTCGTGGAGGACTTCTTTGCGGCGGTCCGGAATGTGAGCGGGGCTTCATTGCCGACTTAAGTTGTAGCCGACTCTAGACGCTGCGCGCGAATCGGGACTATGCTTTCGGAAAAAGATGCGGTGTCGGACAATATGTCCAAATTCCCTTAAATCTAGAAATTTCATAATTTCCAGGTTAAAACAACATTGACATTTCCTTCTAAATTTATTTCTTAGCCTTAATAGATTCTACGCCTCTTTCTTGGTACGTGGATGTTTGTACTGCAGCGAAATACGCCTTTACACTGATAAAATTGCACTAAAACGAAGAAATTTGCCGCTACTCGATTCAACCTTGTGGCAGCTTCAACAAAACAGACCCCGTGATCACAGACAATGACATGTCAGCCTAGCCTCTGTGATCTGTGCCAGATAAACTGTTTCGATGCGCCGCAGTTTGTACTCCTTTTTTGGAATTTCCCAGCTTAAAAAAAAAAGTTCCATTTTCAGCTTACATAGCATGCTTACCGTTATAATGGGGTAATCTATAGATACAGGTAAATATTAAGTTTTCCTCAGAGTCTCTGTGAAGTTTTTTCTCTGGAAGTTACATAGTTACTGTGATACGACCAGGGCAAAGAAAGAAGGCACACGTTACGCAGGCACTAGTTCCGAATAGGGCAAATTTAATGTAATGATCCTTTTCATTTTTCATACCTGTTCTTCAGTCAGCGTGGCAAACGGTAACAGAAGAGTAGAATTGATAGAAAAGAACTGTTACACTGCACAGACAGAAGCAGTATTTTGTAATCCTTTCCCATTCGGTTCCTTTGCCGCCTTTCCACTGTGATCCCTGATCCTGATACAAGAAGCAGGAAAACATTGTCGCCATTTGTCAAGCAATGACGTCAGTGGGGGTGGTTACTAGAGCTGAAGGGGATGAATCTTTACGAAATGCGTCTTTACGGAAAATTAATCTTTACGAAATGCAGCCGCATGGTTTCTTTGTGGGAAGAAATTCCTCGCAGCCGAGATAATCATGCATTCAGGATTCCATTACCAAGAATTCAGGACAAACGCCTCTAGTTCCCTTGGCTGCCGCCATGTGGTGCATGGTATTGATTATTAAAAAAATAGCGTATTGACGTCATCCGTGGCGTAAGAAAGAAAAATAATGAAAGAGTGACTGCAGAACAGAATGTGATATGCTACTAGGCTTAGCGACACTGGCTGAGTGGTGTCCCGAATATTTGGTATTGTTGGCTGCAGAAGTTACAGACGTACCAGGTAGACAACATAAGGCACGGATGCGGTGAAGATGGCGGCCAGCGCGGTGAGGACGCCCACCGAGAAAGAGCGCAGCGGCGTAGGAAACAGCTCGGCCGACTGTTGGTACATCATCATGTAAGCAGCCGTGGTGGAGAACTTGGCCACGATCGAGGAGATCAGGTGCACCAGGCCGGCTGCAAGCGAAGGTATATTAGTCGAGGCCATCGTATCATGAAGATGCTATTATAATGCTATTGCAATAGTACTGCTATCATAATAATATCGCTATTACAATAATACTATTACAATAATGTTGAAAGGTGCACGAGCTCCAACTCAACGTTTGTTTCTTCTGCGTTTGCCCCACCCCACGAGGTCGTGGATCGAGGGCGGCAGTGGGTGTGTGAATGTCCCCCACCCCCTTCCCGCTAGGAGTGCAGTGGGGACGTGGACAGCTGGTGCTTGTGGGTGGTGTGTGCGGTGGGTGGAGGCTTAATTTCAGCAGACACCAGAATCTGGGAGGGAGGGTACAGTAACACTGGTTTCGCCGTAAAAGGGAAAATAGGTGTTCTCTGTCGGTTACCTTTATAAAAGATCAATACCTTTATTTATTTATTTATTTATTTATTTATTTTATTTTACCCTCAGGGCCTTGCAGGCATTGCAGAGGGGAGTGGGCAGAAAATATAGAACAAACCAATGGAGCAAAAAGAAACGGGTACATCAAAGATTAATCGTTTGTATACAATGTTAGCTAGACAAAATACATTAGCGCAGAACAAAATCGTCAGAGTTTACACAACACCAGCCAAAGCTTTGCGAAAGTTATTTACGTCAGTAATAGGTACAATTTCATCAGGAAGATCGTTCCATTTCTTAGAAGTACGTTGGCAAATGAGCCTAAGAAAGAAACTGTTTTACATAATGGGATGGCAACTTTGTGGGGATGATCAATGCGGCGCGATAAGTAGTAACGTCTATGAAATAAATTATTGTGTAGGCTGGAGTGATAATATAACTTGCGAAATAGGGTTAACCGACAAATGTTTCGTCGCGAAGCTAATGACTGAAGGCTGAGGTTAGCTTTCATTTCCGTTATGCTAGCTCCTCGGTTGTTCTCGGTTGCCAATACTGGCTCCTGAAGTTTGCTGTATTCGCAGTGAGCTTTCGGTACCCTACTCCAATTTTACTTCTCGAGCATCCCATTTCGTGTGTCGAAACAATACTTTTTTCGGTAAGTCTTACTTCAGACAGCATTAGAGTCGACGAAAAGTTCTAAAAAAAAAAAACAGCGGATGGACGCACACACAGATAGGGAAGTCCAACGTCGTCCTGTGTCCCTCTCTGTGTCTGCGTCCTTCCGTTGTTTTTTTTTTTTCTTAGAACTATGTACCGACTGGCTCAGCTCCCTACCCTACTGACTCGACGGAAAGCGTTGCCTTTACAAGTGCCCTTTCCGAAAAGGGCGCTAACATTTACCGTCCCAGTAGGCATTTTAATGTTCGCACACAGACTCGAGGAAATTTGAGCGCGGGTCCTGCACGTTGGTAGTTTTTATTAAATTACTTTCAGAGCCGTCATAATGCCTCTATGCAGCATAAGAGAAATCAGGCATAACCAAAGGTGTAAACGAATTTACGAGCCAGTCATCACATGTCCTGAACAAATTAAGTTCTTTATATTCAATATTCTACAATACGTAGACGGAGTTTCAACTCAGAAGCAACGCGATTATGTCTAAAAGATAAGTCTTGAATATTCAAATTGTTTCAAAGGCTGCGTACTGTAATCAGCGTTGAACATCGTTGTTTAATTATTTTAAGGGGCCTTTTGCGATCTTACGTACCATATATTGCAGAAGCTGTACTAGGCGCGGTCGCTGTCAGTACGTACAAGGTTGCCTTGGCTATAAGCCATGGATTCGTGAGGAAGGGAGCAGTGATCACGGCTGCTTGTTTGCTTCGCTATAAAAGATGCTGAAATGGGATTCTACTATGATTCGAGAGCTCAGGTCAACAGATGTACAAAAATACGACTGCGAACGCTCTTTGGATGAAGGTGCGTTGGACTGGGATTATTTTCAACAAGTTTTATGTCGAAGCTTCTACGTATTGAGATATATTAACTACAGCAGTACTTCAAAAAAAAAAAAAAAACTATAGCTGGCTGAACCACCTGCTGCAGAGTTCACGTCCGTAAAGCGTTAATCCGTGTGTGCGAAAAAAGCATTCATGACGCCAGTACACCAGAGGGGTGATAGACGTGCTTTTCCAATGAAGTGTCCGGGTGATTGCAGCGGCAACGTACGGCGTTACAGCATACGCTGCAGCAGGGCATTGATGGGCGACGCAGTGTTTATAGTCTCATTTCCTTTAGCAATAAAAAACACTTCGCCAGTTTTAGGATAGTCGAGCTGTTGAAATGTTCAGTTTCAACACAACTCGGTGCACTTTGTTTTTCTCTCTCATAAAGGGCGCAGTTACAACTGTGGTGGACAGCTCATCGGTTATGAAAGAGCACGGCCATGTACGAAAACAGGTCTATGAACACAGATGTACTTTAAATGCTTTTGCGACAATCATCATCAACAGCATAGGACGGCATTAACTCGCGTTTGACCCCTTACCCACTGTGCCTTCTACGTGTCTCTTAATGCTACACTTATTATCTTTATTCCCATAGCTCGCTGCGTTGTCCTCAATTTAAGTTGAACTCTCTTCGTTTACCTCCACGTTTCTGCCACATAAGAGAGTGCCGGTAAAACAGCTGTTGTATACTTTCCTCTTGAGGAATATTGGTAAACTGCCAGTCATTATCTGAGAGAATCTGCCAATGCGCTCCAGCCCACTCTTATTGTTCTAGTTATTTCACTCTTCAACAGTAACAGATCGGGAATAGCTAACCGACAACGTTAAGAGCGGAATTACATTTCTTTTCTGATTTTTACGGGCGTCTTTTTTTTATGCGAACCTATCGCTGGTTAGCTGAAAGAATTTGTGCAGCAAGGAAATTTTCGTTTTCTTAAGTGAATATTTCGTTTCTAAATCTAACGGTTGGCAATACGTTAAAGCATGCTTATTACTTGTCACTAAGTAGACGCATGGCCAACTTTCCAGGAAAAAAATTTTGGAAACTGGAAAATTGTATGATACGGCTATAGAAATATTGAAGGTAAGGGTCCATTCTTCTCATAGATAGCAAAATTTTTCTTTTAAAAGGTCTCCAGCGATCACATCGAACAATTAAGACTGCCATAGAAAACCAGTGTGGAACGTTTTTGACGATAGCAGGTATGTTAATAGAAAAAAAAGTTAGAGCGACTTTAGGTGATCTGTGGATATATTGGTTGTTATAATGGAATCTTCCTTTATATGAAAAAATTGCGTTCATAAATGATTTACCACTGAAAAATGCTTTTTTTTTCTAGAATTGCTGGGTTTGAATAAGTGTAGTGCCAGATTTTGTGTGTTCCATTCAGTGACTGCTAAGGCCAGTGTATGATCCGCTCAGACACAAACTAGCCCCAATAAGTTAAAAAGAAACTTTGCTGTTTTCTACTCGGCACGGACGACAATTACGTAAGCAATCCTCCCGCTACCATCCCAAAAGGAACTAGACACAATTCGACAGCATTTCGCAGTCGAACAGTCGCACCACTCTAAACTGCCTCGCCATTCGCTCGGCTTGAAAAGCCCCAGTTTAACCGAACAACGGCCTGTTGAACTAATGAGTTCGTATTTCACACCACATCAGTTGAATTAGTGACGTGAAAGATGGCGTACACATTATTTTGTGCCCTCACTGCTGCCTTGCTATTCCATGGTTTGCTTGTTGTGGATGCTGCCTCAAAGCACTGTTCCTTCTCTGCTTCTCTTGCGCCCCTTGCTAGTGGTTGTTGCCAGCTTGCTTCTTTTCTGTTTTCCTGTGACTGTCGTCATGTTTTCGGACCGGGCAATAATGATGACGTCAGGAAATAATGCAGCCACTGGAACAGTCTCTTGTTCGGCACTATTGCGAAATCTTTACTTCTATTACTCTGTCCATGCTAGCATTCATAACAAAGTAAAAAACAACTGATGAAATTACCCTCCCCCCCCCCCCCCTCAAAAAAAGAGAACCAGCTGATTCCATTTGCGATTGTGGAAATTGTAATATAACTTTTTGACTGGGGCAGTGATCGGCAGTGTGCCGCTCAAGAGGACATACGCCAGCCCGATGAATCCCACCACCACGGCAGTGCTACCATCGACTCACGCTGGCGGGTCGTGTGATGCACGGGCTGAAAAAATTGCTGCGTCACTCTACGAGTGAAGATGTTTTCGCTCAGCACGCAAGGAGGTTTCGATATTTTCGTGGGTACGTCAGTATGACTCCTACAATGATGCATGCCTGTCCGAGAGGTGAAGGTGCTGCCCGCTGGTGATGGGTCGGGATATGGAGATATTTTAAGGCGAGAGCCTTTAATGCCTCATCGTTGTCGACATAACGCTGTCGACATAAGGCTGTGGACATAAGGCTGTCGACATAAGGCTGTTGACAGAAGGTTGTCAGCCGAAGGTTGTCAGCAGAGGTGTCACACTTTTTCTAGTCAGACCAGAAAAAACATCTTTGTCCACGATGGGATTCGAACCACCATCCTTCGGTTCCGCAGCCGAGCGTGCTAATGGCTACGCTACTCCCTGCCAACGCATATGTAGTTCTCCTTGTCTAGGAAGCTGGAGAGTGTTTGCAGAAAGGCGTCGAATCGGACGGATGCCTCCCAAACGCCCTCGAGTGTCTCCATCATTTAAGATTCACAAACAATGGTGTACTGAGTTGCCATCTTAACCACACGTCAGTGACACAAGCAGCAACGCCACGCTAAAGGCTTTCGCCTCACCGCACTTTAGGTCAACTAAGTGCCCCCCAGAAACTTTTTATTTTAATTTCATCTCTCTTTGTCCTCTAAGCCTTCGTTATCGCCGGGATCAGCCAATAGACGCAGCGATGATAACAGTAGAAATCGCCTGCAAATAATCGTTACTTTAAGCCCTCTGGAGCCCTGGCGTACAAAATTCTAAAAAACACATGGTAGCGTGACGAAGAGTACATCTGCGATCCTGAGATGTTCTGAATGTTCTGAATGTACACGTGAGAGCACCGTCCTACTAGCCATTCCTAGTTTGATAAGTATGGAGGAACCTTACAATGGTCGAGAAATTAAAGCGGCACGCGGAAATTAAAATTACTTTCGCTTTTTGCGTGTTAAATATCGCTAAACTTAGTAACTATGTATAGTTTGTTGCGCGCATTCCGGGCAGCCATTATTTTTAGTTAACTATTACGGTTATTGAGTACAGTCAACTTACACCCTGGTTAAGCCATCCGAACATTATTACCGAACTAAGAAGCAAGTAAACAATCGTTTGGTGTCTTCATGTTCGCAGAAACTTATCCCCTGCAATGACATCCTAGTCATTCAACAAACACGGGTTAATTACATCCTAGTCGAAATTAAGAGAAAGAAACGGGCTTGTGCAAGGTATGCAATGTTTGGTTTATTGGTTTATTGTGGTTTAATGTCCCAAAGCAACTCAGGCTATGAGAGACACCGTAGTGAAGGGCTCCGGAAATTTCGACCGCCTGGGGTTCTTTAACGTGCACTGACATCGCACAGCACATGAGCCTCTAGAATTTCGCCTTCATCGAAATTCGGCCGCCGCGGCCGGGATCGAACCCGCGTCTTTCGGGTCAGCAGCCGAGCGCCATAACCACAAGGCAAGATAACCGGTGTTCATTAAGGGTAACGGAGTGGCTTATAAGAGAAGGCAAGCGTAGCAGGGAGCGGGACAAAGTTAGGTGGGCGGATGGGATTAGTAAGTTTGTGGGGATACGGTGGCTGCACCTGGCAAAGGGCAGTGTTAACTGGAGAGTTATGGGAGAGGCCTTTGTCGTATAGTGGACGTAGCCAGGCTGATGATGATGATGTGCATTTGGAGAAATACATACTTGCCGGTGACGGGGTGCTGTTTAGAGCGCGTCCTGTACAGGCGTCACAGTCGCCAAAAAGGATCCCAGATGCGGAACCGTCTATACCTGTCAGCGGCGCGGTTTCTACAGCTGCGCGGTGCAGGTTTGAGCCCGATGTGTCCTGAAAAGACGTCGCGATCGCGCTCAGGAAGCGATAATACACTAGCATCTTTAGCATTAATGAGGCCAGTGTATGCAGTGAACGGCGTTGCCAAAGAGGAGTTGATTATTCTCATACATGCTACATCATTTCCTGAACGTGCGGGCTATCAGGAACTTCGCAAACGCGACAGTACAGCAGCGACGGCAACTGCTAGACTGCGCTATGACGTCGTCGATCGCTGTTGGGGTGCAGCTGACAAGCGTCAAGAAATTAGCTAAGCGAAAAGAAGGCCTTCGAGATATACTCTTGCTGCTTTTGCTAGTCACGCACGCTAAACCCGGAGCCGAAGCAGACAAAAGGCGTAATCTGCCGAAACTTGATGCAAGTGACTCAAGCAGCCAGTCATATAGTACTACTTTTGCCTCGTCTGTTATCTTATTTTGCTTATGTTTTTGCCTCGATACATGTGGCATTGCAGTCATCGGAAGCTCTTATCTTTCCTTTCCACGACGATGCCAAGACAGTATAGTGTTCCGTCGATGGGAAGCCACGGAATGCACGATGCGCAGGGACTGTCAAAATCGAGGGTCGCGCGCAATATCCGACGACCGCACGAATAGACTGGGGACGCGGCCATGGTAGCAGCGGGCACCCGGTGTTTCAGCTCCTGCTTATGAGCCATTCGATGGTGTGAATCATACCGCGGCTAGTAAAAAGAACTGCGATTATGTGAATGCGAGGCCGAGGGACACCATGGATAAACAATTTTACGCTTTGAGTGCAAACGTGCACTTTGTACGGACTTTGTTTTCTAATACGGGGTAAGAGTTAAGCCTAACGACGACTACGGGGGACTTGGCGCCCTGTTTAGCCTAACATGATGGACGGCATCCGAGGCCATGACCCGGAAGTGATGCAGATCATCAACGTGGAAGATTTGTATCAATAAGACACTGTCTGGCACTGGGAAGAAGTAGAACGTATTCTGACAGAGTGGAGCTAGGCCCCGGGACGCAAGAAGAGCAAGTCGGCCAAGACAACGCCCTTGCCGGACGCAGCAACGGAGAAAACCGCCACTTAAGTTTCTGGAGAAGGACGACATAGTTGTGATTGTGCGTGTGTGGACTAAACCTGGAGAAATAACGAAGAAATCAGCGGTTCATCACGGAGGCTGCGGTAGCAGCCGTCGGAAGGCCGGACTTGGCGCGTGGACTCAAGATCACGATAAAGGGTAAGCAAAGCGCCATCGTTATTGGCACTCCGATTCAAGAGCTGGCTAAAAGTGGGTACTTAATGCAAGAGTTCCGAGTCAAAGGGAAGACTTGCGACGCACAAGCAGTTATCAAACTCCCCGATAATTCATGCATAGGTGTTGTCCCCGCAGATAAACCCCGTGACTCAGAAGGTCTAATCAGACATGACGTTCGAGTGACAGAAACCGACGACAC